>NW_027203564.1:0-68569 GCF_024711535.1 Dipodomys merriami
TTTAATTATGAGGTAATATGCTTTTAAAGATGATATACTATACTACTAGGCAAATGGAACAAATAAAAATGGGAAGCAAAAAGACACTCTAAGGACTATATAGGAGGTTCTTTGAAAGCCATGAAATTATACCTTAAAAAGTGTTATTAGTGACTTAAACAGCAGTACCAACTTTCTTGTACTGGATAAAAGAATGCAGTCAGTTATTTCTGTTTAAATGACTAATGTTATTTTTCTATTTTTACTGTGTTTGTAATCCATGCTATTAATATTAATAGGCGTAGGGGACTCAAGCTGAGATGTTGAACCTGGAAAAGGTTTGAAAGGTTGAACGCCAACTCAATATTACATAGAAACCTGAGATCTGTATTTGGAAGGGTTAAAACACAGCTCTGGAGA
This sequence comes from Dipodomys merriami, assembly GCF_024711535.1. Taxonomy (NCBI): domain Eukaryota; kingdom Metazoa; phylum Chordata; class Mammalia; order Rodentia; family Heteromyidae; genus Dipodomys; species Dipodomys merriami. The sequence continues at coordinate 400 of NW_027203564.1, forward strand.
GAGTAAATCTATTGCCCCCCTCACACACATGGAGCTTTAAAGTCCTTGAAGCCTAGGAGGTAAAAGAGCTGACAACTTAACCTAGGAGGCTAGATAAAGTAGACCACATGTCTGGACTTTCTCTGGGTTGCAGTCTTCTTTCTCAAAACAACAAGGGAGCCAGTATTTCTCACTCACCGTGTGGCTCTGATTGTAGTATCAATGCTTCATTTTTTCATATATCCATAGTAACCTTCCCAGTGTGAATTCAAATAAATATGATTGCTTTGTGAGCTGGGGCCCAGGTGCCAGTGAGCCTTGGGATCCCGTGTCCTCACTGATTTTGTTCTTTTTCTCTGCACTTGTCTCTGTATTTTTACATTTTCTTCAGCTTGGTATCCATTTGCACTGTCTTGGGTTGTGATTAGCAATAAATAAGACCATTCTTGAGTGTAAAACATAAAAGGCTTAGAAATTTTCTTATCCCAGATGGCTTCAAACCACAATCCTCAAATCTAAGCCTTCTGAGTAGCTAGGATTACAAGCATGAGCCCCTAGCAACCAGCACGCATCTGAAGACTTGATGTCAGTGATTTCTTTCTTTGGAATGTCCGCACATCTCAGTCCTCTTCAGCTCGGTTCCTTCCTGTTTCTCAAGCAGAGCCAAACAATTTCACTCCTTTGTGTTCAAAATCCTGGAGGTTAGTGAACTGATTTGCCTGCCATGTACCTCCTTTCCATAAATACATTAGTGGGTTTTCCTCCTTACCATTGATTAATTTTATTAACTAAATTAACTGGGATCCACACAGAGGTGACATGTCCTTTTCTGGATTGCAAACTGTACACCTAGGTTTTACTTCATCTATGAAGTTAACATTACTAATCTTGTTTGAGGTTTCTTAGTTTTCCCATATTTATACCTTCTCATCACTCTTCCCCTTGCACAGAGGGAAGAACCATTTGCAATGTTGAAGAGTAAATTTTTAGTCACTCTGAAAAGCTTAGTAAATGTATCCTGATTTCCAAGTACTGTGTAACTGACCCTCAAACTGTGGTCTTTAATCTCTCCTCAGCTTACACAAATGGCCATGTATATCTAAAAAAAGGCTATAGGAGATGAGTTCAAGAATTAGTTCCTGGTTATCAGTCAGGAATCCTTAATTACCTGGTCACTGTGCATAAGTTTTTTTGTTTCTTTGTTTGTTTTGTTTGAATAGATCAAGCAGTGAGTACAATTAGTACCAGAATTAGACTTCTACATTTTTTTTAACTCAAGGCTTGCAGGCTCTCTTATTTGAACCACAGATCAACTTCTGCCACACCCTCTTTTCCTTTGGTGGTAAATAGGACAGAAATGTACCACAGGACCCAAGGACACTACACAGTATACTCAAATCTGAGGACTGTGGTTCACAGCCAGCCTGGGCAGGAAAATCTATGAGCCTCTTATCTCCAACTAATCAGCAAAAAGGCAGAAGTGGAGCTGGGGCTGAATTCGTACAGCAGCAACCTTGAGCATAAAAAAAGTTAAGAAAAAGCTAAGAAAAAAAGGCTTTAAAAAGCTAAGTGTAAATCAGATTTAGCATTAAGACAACCACAAAATATATTTTTTAAAAATTGGAAGAGAGCACAGTCTATTAAAAATGATAAAATGACCTAGAAACTGCTGGCTCACACTTGTAATTCTAGGTCATCAAAACACTGAAATTGAGGATCACCATTCCAAGCCAGCCTGGACAGGAAAAACCATTGTGTGTGCGTGTATTCATGTGTGCGTGCGTGCGTGCGTGTGTGTGTGTGTGTGTGTGTGTGTGTGTGTGTGTGTGTGTGTGTATGTGTATGTGTGTGTACGTGTGCGCACTCCTTTCTGAGATAGGAACTACAATACAAGTTTTTGCTTGATCATTTCTGGTTTTTTGGAGGTTAATTTGAGATGAGCCTCATGAACTTGCCCATGTAATTGTAACTCCTCTATACTGTATTTTCATAAAAAATATGTGAAAAAAAGAGTCTCATGGACTTTCCTTGCCCCCTGATGTTGAATCACAATTAGCACAATTCAGGACCCTGTGGGAGTTTCTATACTTACCTCCTACTAACCACTAAAACCAAAAAGTGAACCAAAGTGAAACTGTGGCTAAAGTTTTAGAGCATGCTATCCTTAAGCAAGATAGGAGCAGCCCTCAAAACAAGCCAGAGAACCAACAAAATAAACCAATAAATATATGTGAAGAAGAAAAGAGCCAATTAGTTTTTAAAATATAGAGTCATACCTTTAATCCATTCTGAAATCTAAAGATCACAGTTCGAAGACAGCCTTTGCAGGAAAGCCCAACTAAATTCTTTTTGAATGTGCTAGACATGGGTTTGAACTTGAGGATTTTTGCTCAAGTTTAAAACTATTACTTCCTGTCTCATATGGTTAATTGGAGATGAGACTGATGGACTTTCCAGTTCAGGCTGACTTCAAACTGTCCAGAACCTTCATCATAAAAGGGTGTTGGATCTTGTCAAATGTTTTTCTGCAGTTATTGAGATAACCATGTCGCTATTATCCTTGCTCCTGTTATGTGATGAATTATATTAATCAATTTGCATATATTGAAGCAACTTTCCATCCTTGAATTGAATCCTGTTTGATCATGATGTAAGATTTTTTGGATGAATTTTTGAAGTCGATTGGGCAAAATATCGTTGATGAGTTCTTCATCAATGTTCATCAAAGAAATGGGTCTATAGTTCTCTTTCTTTGATGAGTCCCTGCCAGGTTTTGGGATGAGGGTTATGATGGCTTCATAGAATGAATTTGGTAGTGAACTTTCTCTTTCAAATTTATTGAAGAGTTGGAGGAGTATTGTTGTGAAGTCTGCTCTGAAGGCCTTGTAGAATTCCACTGTAAATCCATCTGGTCCTGGGCTTTTCTTAGATGGGAGGTCTTTTAGTACTGTTCCTATTTCAATGCTGGATATGGGCCTGTTAAGATGGTTTAACTCATCTTGACTTAGTTTCGGCATGTCAATTTTGCTAGGAAAAGGTCCATTTTTGCCAGGCTTTCAAACTTATTAGCATAAAGTTTTGAGAAGTATTCCCTTATAATTTTTGAATCTTGGTTGTTTCTGTGGTGATGTTTCGATTCTCATCTCTGATTTATTCATTTGGGTTGGTTCTCTTCTTTTTCTGATAAGATTTGCTAATGGTCTCTTTATTCTTTGATTTTTTTCAGAGACCCAACTCTTTGTTTTGTGGATTCTTTCTATGTTTTTTTGGGATTCTAATTCATTTAATACTGCTTTAATTTTAACTATTTCTTTCCATCAGCTGGATTGGGTTTATCTTGCTGATCTTTTTCAAGGAGGTTCAGATGTCACATTAAACTGTTAGTTTCAGAGCTCTCCAATTTGTTGATATAGGAAGTCAGACTATAAACTTGCCCATGAGTACTATCTTTGCTGTGTCCCAGCAGAGCTGGTAATTTATGTGTTCATTTGTATTGAATATCATGAACATTTGAATTTCCTTTCTAATCTCTTCCATGACCCACTGGTGATTCAGCAGTGTGTTGTTCATCCTACATGTGTTAAAGAATTTCCTTTGGTGGCTTTTGGTGTTGAGTTCTAATTTTATTCCCTTGTGGTCAGAAAGAATGTAAGGTGTTACTTCCATGTTTCTAAATTTGGACAAGTTTGCTTTGTAACCTAATATGTGGTCTATTTTGGAAAATGTTCCATGTGCTGCTCAGAAAAACGTGTATTCTGATGCTGTTGGGTGAAATATTCGGTAGATGTCTGTTAAATGTAGTTGATCTCTGCAGTTGTTTATGTCTGTGATTTCTCTGTTGAGTTTTTGCCGAGTTGATCTAGTGTGGAAAGCGGTGTGTTAAAGTCCTCAACAATTAATGTCTTTGGATCTACGTGAGATTTGAGGGAAAGTAGTGTTTCTTGGATAAATTTGGATGCTCTTTTGCTTGGCAAATAGATAATTAGAATTGTAATATCCTCCGGAAGGAGAGATTCCTTTATTAGCATGTAGCAACCTTCTTTATCTCTTCTCTCTAATTTTAATTTGAAGTCTACTTTATCTGATATTAGGATTGGAACTCCTGCCTCTTCATGAGGGCCCTTTGCTTGGTAGATTGTGTTCCAGCCTTTCATATTGAAAATGTGTTTGTTTTTATCCGCAAAATGTGACTCCTAAAGACAGCAGATAGTAGGATCTTGCTTTTTAATCCAACTAGACAGTCTATGTCGCTTAATTGGAGAGTTAAGTCAATTAAGTTTGAGAGATAGTACTGAGGTTTTTGGGAGTTCCTGCCATTTTATCTACCTTCTTTGGTGTTAAAACAACTGGGTTCTTCCTATGGTTCTTAGATTCACAATTTGGATGCAGTTTCTTGGCCTTTATTGTGGTCTTGTTGGTTTTCTATGTGTAGGACATCTTTTAGAATCTTTTGTATGGCTGGTTTGGTGGAGATATATTGTTTCAATTTTTCTTTGCTATAAAAACCTTTGTTTTTATTGACCAAGTGGCGGATGTGCCATCTTGGCATCTTGAGAGCTCAGCTGCTATTTCCCACCAACTAGATTTTGCACCACCTCATCTTGATTCTTTGTGTATATGCCTATGTGTGTATGTGTGTGTCTGTGTAAACTTCTTATCTGCCATTGTTATCAGGTTATTTCTTAAATTGTCAGATTCCTGAAGTGTATTTAGTTTGGATTCATAGTTCAGTGAAAGCCAGTCTACATGCAGTCCAAATCCAGTCCATCTCCTCCAACCTGGAAGACAAGCCTCACTCCTGACTAGACCATCCTGACTACCTCCATCATGGTTAAAGTAGACTCGAGTCTTGTTAGTTTCCATCACATGCAGCTTATTTCCTGGTGAAAAATTTTTTTGGATTTGTAAAAGCTAAGGCTCTTTCTGTAACGTTGATTAAGTTAAGAATTGTTAGGGTTATCAGAAAGAAAGCAATACTATATCTGTGCTAAAATTCTTATCACATCCAACGAGGTTTGTCATTTCAGAATATGTGTTGGTCAATTGTTGATAAGAAACAGGTAAGCTCTACTTATTCTAGTTGATCTCCTTGTTGCTTTAATTGGAAATAATAAAGAGCTTTCATGGCAAAAATTGCAGTTCAAAGCCAGCCCTGGCTGAGAAATCACTAAGACTCTATCTCCCAACTAACCTGCATAGATTCAGGCTGGAAGCATGGCTCAAGACTCCCATCTCTAACCGGCAAACACTGCAAATGGTACTGTAACTCAATGTGGTTCAGTGCTGACCTTGAGCAGAAGTGCTCAGGGACAGTGCCCAGGCCTTGAGTTAAAACCTCCTTGAATAAAAACTAGGACAAGCCATCCCAGCAACGAGCACCTAGACTCAGCCAGTCTGGGGAACAAGGGACCATGGAGAGGAGTAAGAGATGATGTCACATCAGCAACTTTGTGCCTGCCTTTCAAAATTAACCAGAGCTGGGTGGTCAGTAGAAGTAAGAAGCCTGCCCATCCGATGTCTATACCTGTCTACCTATTAACTGAACTGGAATTTATATTCTTGCCTTTGTCACCGGACATCTCTACCTAGTCGCCAGATGTCAGAAGTAGCTAGGGACATTTCTACCAACATTTTTATCCCCAAGTCCTTCCTCTTGCCATTTATTTGCTCTCTAGTATTTTTTTTTCCAGCCCCTCAAAGCTCATGAGACTTTTCCAGACTTCAACTAAGGACTCACACCAACAACGGACAGCTGCTGCTCACTGCTTTCTCTGGGAGGGTACCAAATTCCAGCCTTTTACCACTATTGTTGACGCCCCTTGTCAGCAGGAAGGAGCCAGAGAGAATCAGCACCCTATTTCATGATTATTAAAAGGCTGGAATGTAAGGTCTGTTCCTGGATAGCTAGCAGACTCCACCCTCCTCGCAGCAAAGTCTCCACCTAGTACCTGCATTACCTAGGCAACTGGGGCACCAGGAAGAGCTCACATCTGCATCCGCTGAGGTCACATCTGAATTTGATGTGGCCACACCTTTCTCTGCCCATACCCTAGATAAGGCCTAGCCCAGGCCCAGAAACCCTCTCTCTGCTCTTTTCTAGCTCTTTTCTAGATCTTTTCTCTCTCTTTCCTAGCTCTCTATTTCCCAGGCCTTTCTGAGCCATGTGAAGTGCCACCCTTGCCTGGTCCCAGCAGGTGTACTGAATAAACCTAGCCCTTACCTGAAAAAAAATCCTTCGTTTTTATTTGACCTTCGGTTTTGAAGGAGAGTTGGGTACAGTATTCTTGGTTCATAATTGTTTGTCTTTAGGGCATGGCATACATCATTACAGGCTCTTGTTGCTTTGATTGGCTCTGCTGAGAAATCTGAGGTGATTCTATGTGCTTTCCCTTTATAGGTGATTGCTCTTTTCTCCTTGACAGCTTTAAGGATCTTTTCCTTGGTTTGAATTGATCCTGTGTGGATTATAATGTGACCGTGGAATGTCCTATTCTGGTCTGTTCTATTTGGAGTTCTAAAAGCTTCTTGTATCTCATTAGGCCTATCTCTTTGCATGTTTGGGAAGTTCTCTGCTAAGATCCTGTTAAACAAATTTCCTAGACAATTAAGTTCTGTCTCTTGATGCTCCTCTATACCCATTATCCTCAGATTAGGCCTGCTGATGGTGTCTTCCAAATGTTGAATAGCTCAATCATATTTCTTGGATTTGTTTTGGATGGTTGTATGTTCTTTCTCTGTAATATCTAGGCTGTCTTGAATCCCCGAGATTTGATCTTCTGCATGGTCTAACCTACTATCAAAACTTTCTACTTTTTTTAAAATTTCTTTTCCTTCTAGTTGGTCAGCTTCGATGGCTTCAAATTCTTTTGTGGAGTTTGTTTTAGATCTTGTATGAACTTCTTTACTTCCTTAATTTGGTGTTCAGTGTTTATTCTCAAATCACTAAGTTGATGGGTTGTGTTTTCCATAGACTCCCATTCCTTCTGTTGGGTTGCATTCAGTATTACCTTTGTGGTCTCCCTAACTTTTTTCAGCTCTCTGTTTATGGTTTCCTTTTTTTTTTTTTTTTTTGCTTTTGAATGATTCAAATTTATTACATACATTATCTGGGAAATTTTAGTAACTTATTTACATGTAGGATTCAATTAAAAGCCAAAAATAATTAGAAAGAAACATTTCAATTCAATTTCTTCTATAAAGCAAAAAGATTTTTTAAAGATGACCAAAGTATAGGTACATCATTACTAAAATGGAAACCAATTATACATAATGTAAAAAAAAAGTTTGGCTGATTCTTTCTTTTTTTATTATTTTTTTTTTTTTTTTTTTGTGAACACACTGTACAGAGGGGTTACAATTACATGGGCAGGATAATGCATACATTTCTTATCAAGCATTGCAGCCTCCTCATTTGTTTACCCTTCACATCCCTTCACAGCCTCCCCTCCCACCCCCCCACGCAATCCTTCCCGCCTCCCCCCCACACCAACCTTGTAAAGCTCATTTTCGACATGACAACTTGTAATTCTCATTGTTGCAACCAGTCCACCTTTATCCTTAAACTACTAGTTTTTCCCCATCTCCTCTACAAGTTATACTTACATCAAATATAGTGAAAGCAGGGATTATACGGTGGGGGAGGGACATACAAAGCAACAAAGAGATAATCTTATAAATGCGTTAGAAACAAATGCATGAAAGAATAAAAAACATTAAAATACATATCTAAGGGTTCATTTTTCTAACATCACATTATCTGACCTTTTACGCTTGACTCATACATATACCAGATATTGCAAATAAGGGAAACCATGGGACCTATGTTTCTTTGGGCCTGGCTTATTTCACTTAATAAAATTTTTTCCAAGTTTTTCCGTTTCCTAACAAATGGGGCAATGTCATTTTTTCTGATGGAGGCATAGAATTCCATTGTGTATATATACCACATTTTCTTGATCCATTCTTCTACTGAGGGGCATCTGGGTTGGTTCCATATCTTAGCTATGGTAAATAATGTTGCAATAAACATAGTTGTGCTGGTAGCTTTAGTGTGGTCTTGTTTGTAAACATTTGGGTAAATGCCCAAAAGTGGGATTGCTGGGTCATAGGGGAGCTCTATGTGAAGTCTTTTGAGAAACCTCCATACTGCTTTCCAAAGTGGTTGAACAAGTTTACATTCCCACCAACAGTGAAGTAAGGTTCCCTTCTGTCCACATCCCCTCGAGCATCTGTTGTTGTTAGAGTTCTTGATTTTTGCCATTCTATCTGGGGTGAGGTGGTATCTCAATATTGTTTTGATTTGCATTTCTTTTATGGCTAGGGATGTTGAGCATTTCCTCATGTGTCTATTGGCCATCCTTCTTTCTTCTTCAGAGAAGTTTCTCTTCAAGTCGTTAGCCCACTTATTTATTGAGCAGTTGTTTCTCTGAGGATTTGTTGTTGGGGGATTTAATTTTTTGAGTTCCATGTATATTTTAGATATGAGACCTTTGTCTGTTTTATGGCTAGTGAAGATCTTCTCCCAATCCGTGGGCTTTCTATTGATCTTGCTAGCTATGTCCTTTGCCATGCAGAACCTCTGCAACTTCATGCAATCCCATTTGTCCAATCTTTCTTTGATTTGTTGTGTTTCTGGGTCTCCATTAAGAAAATTTTGGCCTGAGCCAAGAAGACCTAGGGTTTCTCCTATTCCATCCTGTAATGTTTTCAGAGTGTCTGCTTTGACTCCGAGGTCTTTGATCCATTTGGAGTTGATTCTGGTAAGGGTGATATATAAGGATCTAGCTTTAGTTATCTACAAGTAGTTAACCAATTTTGCCAGCACCATTTCCTGAAGAGGCTGTCTTTCTTCCATTCTATTTTGTTAGCTCCCTTATCGAAGATTAGATGGCTATAGGTCTGTAGGTTCATTTCTGGGTTTTCAATTCTATTCCATTGGTCCTGAGGTCTGTTCTTCTGCCAGTACCAAGCTCTTTTGATTAGTATGGCTTTATAGTAGAGTTTGAAATTTGGTGTGGATATTCCTCCAGCAGTGTTCTTTCCATTGAGGAGTGTTTTTGCTATTCGGGGTCTTTTATTGTTGCATATGAATTTTTGGATTACCTCTTCTATTTCCTTGAAGAATGACGTTGGAATTTATAGGTATCGCGTTGAATTTGTAGATAGCCTTGGGAAGTATTGCCATTTTCACGATGTTGATCTATCCAATACAGGTGATGGGTTGTGGTTTCCTTGGACTCCCTTTCCTTCTGTTGGGTTCCATTCAGAATTCCCTTTGTGGTCTCCCTAACTTTTTTCAGCTCTCTGTTTATGGATTCCATGAATGCCTTTAGTGATCTTTCTGTATTCTCGTCCTGCTCTCTCAATTCCTCTATTACTCTTTGATTAGCTTCCTCATGTTCATGCAATTCCTGTAGTTTTCTTTAAGTGTTCTCTGCCTGCTCACGCCATTCCTGACTTTCGCTTTGACTGATCTCAGCCTGTTCATGTCATTCCTTTATTTATCTTTGAGAGTTCTCAAGCAGCTCACGCAATTCCTGTATGATTCTTTTAGTAGATTCCTCTGGCTCATGATATTCCTGTATTGACCTTTGGTTTGTCTCCTCTCTCTCCCTATCACGCTCATACAGAGTCCTTTACAGGTTTTCAATCTTTTCATTTGCTATGTTTACCAGTAGTGTTTGGAGAGCTTTTTGGGAAGTCTCTACTGGATTATTCATTATCTGTTCTGTCCCTTGATTATCATGAGTGGGAGATCAGATACCTGGACTCGCCATTTTTCTTGTGTTTTTCCTACTTGCTCTGCCCATGTGGGATGAAAGTAAAACCTGTTTTGTGCTAGAACACTATCTTAAGGAAAACATCAACCAAAGTCTATAGTTGCACAGTCAAAATCCGCAGATACAAATTAGTTCAACAGATATACGTATTCAACATCAAAGAACTGTGTATTAATGGGCTTCGAACTGCACGTAAGTATTTGGCAAACCCGAAATTATTAGGTTTGGGGAGAGATGTTGGTTAAAATAGGAATAGAGGGATGTGGAAAGGGAGAGTTAACTAAGTCCTAGACTCAAAGTGGGAAAGTGGTTGGATAGAATGATAATAGAGAGAGAAAAAAGAAGAAAGACAAAAAAGAGAGACAAGAAAAAAATAGAAAAGCAACTATTAAAAAATAAAAAGTGGAACACTTAAATATATGCAAAATTAAAATTGTAATATTCAGAGAAGAACGTGGATAGAAAAAGAGAAGGGGAAGTATATAAAGGAGATGTGAAAAACTTAAATATAAAAATGCTTAAAATATTATATAGGAATAAAGAGGTAGTACTGCTATTAAAGAATTAAAGTCTAAGGGGTTTTGAATTGACTAATAAATTTCTGGATTAAGTGTGTACACAATGTGTGATAAGGTCTAATAATCGACTCCAGGTATATCTGAGGATGAGCAAAACAGCAATTTACTTATGCAATTTAGTTGCAAAAGAGAAGAAAAGGTGAAAAGAATGAGGAGTGAAATAAAAGGATCAAAATGTCAGTAGAGATAAACAGAAAAATTTAAAAAAGAAAAAAAGCTCACGCACGTATACTCCTAAAATAAAAATTATAAGAGGAAGAAAAAAAGTTAATAGAAACCAATGTTTTTGAAAAGTTAGGAATTAAATATTAAAAAATGTTTTAGAAAAAATTTTTTATAAAAAGTACAAAAAAAGATTTCTTTGATTTTTTGCGGGGATGGGAAGATCCTATATCTCTCTTGTGTCCATAAACCAGTCTCTTGTTGGTCTTTGTGGTGTTTGATTTTTCTGTGCCTTGATTGGTTTCTTAAGTCAGTTTGTTTGAGCAAGCAGAAAATGCTCTGCTTTACCCAGGATTTTGTGATTGTCCTCCCAGGCTAGTTCAATGGGAAGGAGATCTGATTTCAGTATCACAAAAGAGGGAGATGACTGCTTCTTCTAGTTTGGAGATGTTGTGATGAGGCTAGGTTCTGGGTGATTAATAATTTTAATGTTACCATTGTGCATGCAGCCATACCAAAATTTTGAACAAATAAAGAAAAAACAACAACAAAACATATCAGGTAGTTTGACTATGTGCTTATAACAAATTATTGAATAGCTTTTTGAAGCATTCCAAATTCCTAAGCATTATGAATTAAGTTACTCTCTCTCCGTAACTACACACAAATATTTAAGAGTTGGAACACAATTTTTTCAAGTAATATACTATAAATGTTACTATAATATCATGTGTATATCTAAAATTCCCTTGAAAATAATAATTATACTTTCTATTGGAATATTATTTATTTTATTCTAGGAAACTTTAAGAAAAATAGACTCTATCATTCAAATGAAAAAGGTCAAAAATAGAAGCAAAAAATTTTAGAGGAAGTCTTTCTTCAGAAATATATATATATATATATATATATATATATATACATACATACATACATACATACATACATACATACATACATATAATATATCTTACGTGTGGAAAGACATACAATTTTAGAGATTATTTGTCATCGGAAATATGTACATATATCTAAGTTCATGTGTAGAACAATGTACATTATAGTGAAACAAAAATCTTTTTTGTTAATTTTTATTTTTTATTGTGAAAATACTGTACAAAGGGGTTACAATTACATGGCCAAGATAATGAGTACATTTCTTATCAAGCATTGTAGCCTCCTCCATTGTTTCCCCTTCCAGTCCCTTCCCATCCACCTCCTGCCCCCCACTCAGTCCTCCCCACTACTCCCCCCATCCGCACCAAAGTTGTAAAGTTCATTTTTCAACATAATGATTTGTATATCTCATTGTTGCAATGGGTCCACCTGTATCCCTATTTAAACGATTTGTTTTTCCACTTCCTCTCCACAAATTATACCGACATCAAATACAGTGAAAGCAGGGATTATACTGTGGGGGAGCTACATACAAAGCAACAAAGAAATAATCTTATAAATGTGTTAGAAACAGTCCCATGGATGAAAAAACGTTTGAATACATATCTTAGGGTTCATTAGCATGGGAGGTTTTTCCACTTTATTTACCATAGCTAAGATATGGAAACAACCCAGATTCCCCTCAGTAGATGAATGGATCCAGAGAATGTGGTATATATACACAATGGAATTTTATGCCTCCATCAGAATGAATGACATTGCCCCGTTTTTTAGGAAATGGAAAGACTTGGAAAAAATTATATTAAATTAAGCCAGGTTCAAAGAAACATAGGTCCCATGATTTCCCGTACTTGCAATAACTAGTATACATCTGAGATAAGCAGAAACGGTCAGATAAGTTGATGTTAGGTGAAATTAACCCCAAGATAAGTTTCCAAATGATTTTTTCTTTAATGCGATTGTTTCTAACATATTTATCAGATGATTTCTTTGTTAATTTGTATGTCCCACCCCCACGGTATAACCCCTGCTTTCACTGTATTTGATGTCAGTATAATTTGTATAGGGGAATGGGAAAAACAAATCGTTTAAATAAGGATACCGGTGGGCCCATTGCAACAATGATATGTACAAGTCATTATAGAGAAATACAAACTTTACAACTTTGGCGGGGGTGGGGGTGCTGAGAGATGGGAAGGGATGGGAAGGGGAAACAAAGGAAGAGGCAACAATCCTTGATAAAGAATGTATTCATTATCTTGCCCATTTAATTGTAACCCCGTTATATGGTTTTTTCACAATAAAAGTAAGTAAGTAAGTAAATAATTAATTAAATAATTAATTAAATAAATAAATAAATAAATAAATAAATAAATAAATACATACATAAAGCAATGCTATAGTCTGGATCTTAAGTGTCTACCTAACACCTATGTATGAAAGATTCAGCCCTTAGATTCTCAGAGATGGTGCAAATGAGAATGTAAGGCCGAGTGGGAGGTCTTCTGGCTATTTAGGGTGTGTCTTGGAGATCTTCTGCTTATCTAGGTGGTATCCTTGAAATGAGAAATAGGACCCCAGATTTTTCTTGATAATGAATAGTTTTCCTACACCATACACCCATCAAGTCGTCCCCAACTTCCACATACAAGGCCTTAACACAATAGGTCTGCCTGATTATGGATTGGTACCTCAAAATTTTTGAGCCAAAATAAGCCTTTCTTTTTCTGGTGTCGATCTCAAATATTTATTAGAGCAACCAATAATTAAGTAACTCAAGCACAATTATAGAGAAGTCCACAAAATATTTTCAAAATCTTGAATTCATGTCATCTCTACTAAAGACAAATTACTGTCTGGTGTGTATATATTTATAACTTACATATGCATCAATGGAGCACCTTGAGCACACACCCACTTTGCAGATTGGTGACTAGCACACTGAGTGAACATGGCATTTGACTACTTTCTCAGCCACTGCTTAGCTATATTCCAGGAAGCTTTGCAGAGTGAAAAGCAGATTGCAGAGGGAGAAGCAGATAAAAAGCTGATAACCAGAACCAAAGCTCCAATAAAATAAAAACTACCACTGGACACTGGTGGCTCACACCTGTATTCCTAGCTACTCAGGAGTCTGAGATCTTGAGGATCGTGGTTCACAACCAGCCCAGGCAGGAAACTCTGTGAGACTCTTATCTCCAATAAAAACCACCAGAAAACCGGAAGTGGTGCTGTGGTTCAAGTGGTAGAGTGCTAGCCTTGAGCTGAAGAGCTGAAGGATATTGCCCAGGCCCAGAGTTCAAGCCCCAACACCGACCAAAACAAAACAAAACAAAACAAAAATCCCTACATTTGCTCACTATCCAGAAGGCTCACCACAAATGGGTGCCTACATTTTCAGAATAAATAATGGGAGATGCTTATAATTCAAATGTTAAACAGAAAATAACAAAAAGAAACTTGAGAATTGAAAGCAGGCCCCTCATGGAAAAGAATGAAATAGAAAAGTTAGAATATAGGCACTATCTGAGTTAACATAAAGCTTCTTGCTTTTTAAGACTTTTTAACCTTGTTGGCACAATCTATAGTTTATTTTCTGTAAGTAGTTTTGTTTACAATCATTTATGTAAAAGATATTAAAGGTAAACAAGAACACTCTAGGACTCGAGCAAGAAGCAGCTAGATGGAAAACAGGAAAGGTGAATGTGATAGAGATGAAGATGATTGAAATGCATTATATAAAGTGTGAGAGTGGCCATAAAAAGAGAAGGGAAGAGTGATCAAATTCTGTTTTTATAATACACTTTGTATGCATGGAAGTATCAGTTAAAATCCCTTTGTATAATTAATGTACAATATTAACTTGTGTTTTTCCAAAGCTATCCCAAATAATAAGTTAAGTGTATCAGAGCAGTTGTTGACAATATCTTGGTATTTTCTCCTATATAACACCTCATATCCCAACTCGAAAGGAACCCAGTAAGGCATAATCTACTTCTGTAGAATAATGTGCTACTGACAGGAAACCAAACAAGCATGTTGAACAGGCAGTCTACCATTGGCTCTCACTCATCACAATTTCGGGATCATAAACTTTCTTGCTCAGACAAACTTTCAAACTAGACAAAACCAATACATCTGGGCAAAGTTTGTCAGAAAAGCAATCTTAACTTCTTGTAAGATAACAGCTATCCTTTAAAAGGCAGTTCATATGTCAAGTACTTTGGCAGAAAAGATTCTAACTCCTACAATTCTGCCTTCTTTTATCTGTTCTTCAAACCTGGTCAGCTTTAATAGACTTTCCCATTCACCAGTATACAAAGGGAAAATATTTAAGAAATGGGTGTTGTTTGCTGTATGAATGAGGGCAGTTTACAAAACAAACACAGGCATTGCAATGAAAATGAGTACTAGAGGCAAATATGGATTGCAGCATTCCTTTGTCTTCCAAAATATTGATAAACAAGCTAGTGAATGGTTTACTTTTTGTCAGCCTTCAATCTTTGTAAGGCCTTTGTGCAGCATTGGTTTCTAATCACCACGGAGACAATTCCCTTTCCAGCTAACTTACCTAGAGCTAGCCTTTCCATGACATCCTACTAGTGGCATTCAGTTGTTCTGCTATTGACTTGATGGTGTATAATTATCAAGGCTCTGCTGATAAATCGAATCCAATCTACAAAAGTCTAACCCAACCTACATTTTATAGGTATTACCAGTTTAAAGCTGGAAATAAAATAGCAGGTTTTGGTGAGGAACACTTTGGGAGACTCCAATAACATCTACATAAATACGAGGGTTGGAAGACTTTCTGGGGATGAGATCTTTCTTCTTACGTGGTTAGCATTTTCTCAACATGACCAGTCCAAACAGCTTGAGTGAAATGGGTGTATGTTGAAACAAAGTGCAGTTTCCAACCCAGTTGGCCAGTAAGTTCTTCAACACTGGTCCTCTGCAATACTAGGCAACTTTGTAGGACTTAAATAATAAAGTTGTTTTTGGATTCTATTTTGTCCTTTGATGATCAAACCTTGCTCATAAAAGTTGGTGGATTTGAGTGACTGATAAGTATTGGGCCTGGCTCAACTGAGATGTGGTTCCCACCTTTTCAATTACCCTGGAAGATCCAGGAATAAACAGAGAGCTTATCTTTATAAAAAGGAAAGTTCTTACATGTCCAGGATGATCTTTTCTGGCTCTTTAAGTTCTGACAGTCATGCTTGATAAGGTCTGAAATCAGCCCTCCCATTAAATATTTTGTTGGTTTTACACAATTGCTTAGATGGTAAATCATCCCTCCCTCCACCCGCATTCCTCACCCAAGGCTGTTTGAAACATTGTTTTTCAGTAGTGGGGCCTGAAGTTTGGGCCTGGGCACTGTTCCTCAGCCCTTCAGCTCAAGATTAGTGCTCTACCACTTGAGCCACTACACCATTTCCGGCTTTTTCTGTTTATGTGGTGCTGAGAAATCGAACCTAATGCCTCATGTATGCACAGCATGCACTATCACTGAGCTACTTCCCAGCCTTTGAAACAATCTTGACTGGCTTAATATATAACTATTCCAAAAACATGTACTCATCATTCCTGTTTCCTCTATTTGCTGGTCTTTAAAACCTTCAAACGTAAATAACATACTTTTCAATAAAATATCCAGGAAAAAGTAATCCTATATGAAGTTTTTTATACAGTAGTCATAAAAAGAACTTTTTAGACCTGGAACTTTGTAAATAACAACTTCAATAGCCTTTTGCTACTCAGATAATTAGTGAATGCCTGTAACAGATTCTGAATATATTTACACAGAGACAGGCATCTAGAGGATTTAGTATACCAAATGCACATAAAAATTAGAGCACAAAAATAAAAATCAGGCTTAACAAATATTTTCATACCTTTCCCCACATTCTCCCAAAAAGACAGCAATATTATGTATGTCTGATGGAGCCTTCTTAGCTCCAATTTTCTTGGGCTTCCTAGGTTTAGAATTTAGAAATGTGTTTCTTGTTTACTGCTTTTCTCAATTCCCTTATTAGAGATTTTTTCAGAGCTGACTCTATCTCCAACTTTTCATTCTTCCCAGCTGGACAAGTGAAGCTGCACATCAAGACTCTTAGAGACAAAGAATTGAAGAGCCTGAATCTAAGACTCTTCTCTCATACACAGTCCCTTCAAGCACAACCACCAAAGCAGTATTTATAGTTTCATTTTTTTTTTCTACTAAGGCCAATGCATGAGTTACCTTGCTTCTGAGGGTACCTGTTTGGGCCTCTTCCTGATGTGGATTAACTTTACATTTCAGGTCCATTTACAGCTACAAAGGGTAGCTGGATGTGTCTCCTCTGGTAGGATTCATAGGATCCCTCATGAATGGCATGGAAGATCTGTGTTGGAAATACTGAAGGAAATTAAGGTATCCTACCAAAACCAATTCAGCCAGGCAACATTTACTCCTGCAGAAGGCATCCGGTCTGTCGCATCTCCAAGTTAAATAATCACACCACTGCCTCCCACGAATTTGAAATTTGGGATCGTCTTTCATGGTGGCTCAAAATTTTGACCCCATTCACACTAGTCAAAAGCATTAATAACCAAATCAAGAACACCCGGCCATAGTAAAAGAAAAATAACCAACTTTTACCCAGCTGGTGTTCTACCACTAGTGCCATGCCCTCTAGCCTCTAGCACTTCTCTAAAATAGCATTGGTAAAGTTGTGAATACCTTTACAAGGGCAGTGCTCGTATCAGTCAACCACTTCATGATTTACCTTCTACAATTCTCCCATGTGATTTTACTTTCTTTTCTTCCAACCTAGTAAGCACTGACTTTCCTATCCAGCAGTATCCAATAGGATATTTTCATTAAAAAAGTGTTTGGTTAAGTTTTTGAGTCACTGAACAAAACTTCTTATACAAGCGATAATGCACCCATCCACACATTACATTGAAAACAATTACTAAAGAGGTAAATATTGACATAATGACTCATTTTTAAAATGCTTGTTCCATCATCAACCTAGTAATGAGATCTGCCATGACACATAGACACAGAACCTTTTTTTTAAGTGACTCTGGGTTGGTCTTGTGTTTGATCTCATGCTCTGGGCATTGTCAGAGAGCATTTTTGCTCAAGGCTACCACATTAGCCACAACTCCAGTAGTATCTTTTTGCAGGTTAATTGGAAATAAATGTCTCATCTTTCCTGCTTGCGTTGCTTTCAAACACAAATCCTCAGAACATCTAGGATTACACTCAACTTCATCTCAGTTTTTAGGTTACTTGTTTGCCAGTATTCAATTCTTGTAAGTCTTTCTGTAGCATTGGCCTCCAACCACGACACAGATTCCCTTTCAATTATATTTACTCTCTTTTGTAATACATTTATTGTAAAATACTGCAGAGGAGTTAATGACATGAGCAAGGTAAAGTGTACATTTCCTATCAAGCATTGTTACACCCTCCTTTGTTTTCCCCCTACCATCCCTAACCTCCCAGCTCCACAACTACACTATACAGACCCCACCACCCATTCCTAAATTGTAAAGTTTGTTTTTCAACAGTGTCTTGTGCATCTCATTGTTACAATAGGTCAACCAATATCCCTATTTAAGCATTTTGTTTTTTCCCCCCTTTTCCTCCCCAAATTAGAGAAGTGTATATACAAGATGCAGGGCACCAACATCAATCACAATGGAAAGAGGGGTTATACCGTGGTGGTGGTGATGGGGAATACAAAGAAACAAAAATCACAGGGAACATTATAAATATGTTAGAAACAATAGCAAGAATGAAAAAAACCACTCGTTTCCATATCTTGGGGTTCATTTCTCATACCATCATTTATCTGACCTAATTTTTTCTATTCAATCCTCCCAGTGATTCCTATTTAGTTTTCCATGGTGGAATTTCCAACTAACAAACCCTGATGATAAATAAAAGCACATATGGACATAATTCGATTGTGGAGATCATAGATTGTGGAGATCAACAAAATAAAATTAATTTGAGCTGCTATTTCTGGTTTCTAGTTTTCAGGTCTTTGGGAAATTTTCAGGGGCCCTTAAATAACACAGTTGTAAATATGAAGTTTGAATGACTACCTAACTCTGAAGTCTCTCCTTACTTAATTTAAGGTGTTTGAGAATGGTCAGGTGTGGGTTGGCCAATTGACCCAAAGCACAGATTCCATTCCACTTGGCCAGTAACCTCTCCAATAGTGGTCTTCTGAAATACCACCAGACATTTCCCCTGGCTATTGGTACTTATTGCTCATCTCAAAGGGTTGGCCTTCACTACATCCAGGTAAATTTCCCAGAAATGTCAAATTTTCCCTAGATATATTTGACCTTGAAAGAATGGAGCTGGTCAGTTTCAGGGTTTTTGAAATAGACACTTTCTTTTGATAAGAGCAACAGTGTATTCCAAGTTGTCTCATATCATATTTTGCTGACCTATCATGAATTTCATGCCCATCTATCTGAGCTCCATGACACCACAAAGAGGACCTTTTGTGTGGCCTCCGTGCCACACAGTCATAGCAGTACTCAGTATGTGGACAGAATCACCACAATATTTACCTCGCTTATCCAGTAACAATTTCAATCTGGCTAGACTGAAAATTGGAAGTCATACAGAGTGTCTGCTCCATGACTGAATTTGCAATCATATTGTAGCATTAACTAGAGGGTCCATTGAGGCCCTGGAACTAAGCAAGGTCACATTAAGGGCATTAAGACTCTTTGGAGTTCCCTAAGCAGGGTGTTATCACAAGTCAATACCTGACAAACATTAGACACTTATCTGGGCATTATGAAACTGAATGATGATTTTGACCAATTTGATCATTAACACCCTCCTTATTAGAAGACAATCCCTCTCCCACTAGAAGGGGAACTTGCATTCCTACTAGATAGAAATCTACCAAACTCCTTCCTTCTTGGTAGGAAACCCTCCGTTTCTCTTGGTAGGAAACCCTTTATGTGTAGCTTGCCTTTTTTTCTTTTTTGGTCAGTCTTGGGGCTGAACTCTGGGCCTGGACACCGTTCCTCAGCTCTTCAGCTCAAGGATAGCGCTCTACGACTTGAGCCACAGCACTGCTTCTGGCTTTTTCTGCTTATGTGGTGCTGAGGAATCGAACCCAGAGGCTCAAGCATGCAAGGCAAACACTACCGCTGAGCCACTTTCTCAGCCCTTTATCT
Organism: Dipodomys merriami; assembly: GCF_024711535.1. Classification (NCBI taxonomy): domain Eukaryota; kingdom Metazoa; phylum Chordata; class Mammalia; order Rodentia; family Heteromyidae; genus Dipodomys; species Dipodomys merriami. The sequence goes on from NW_027203564.1 coordinate 19,994, forward strand.
GAGTTTTTATTTCACTCACTTGCCAATGTGGAATTCTTCTAAGGCCTTTGTGCAGCTTTGCCTCCAATCACCACACAAACTCTACCCTTTACAGATAAGGTTTCTAGAATTAATTTTCCAATGCCATCTGACTAGAGCTTTTAATTTATGGGTTTAAAAAATCTTTTAGTATATTTAACAAATCTCTGTTGATCTTGTTCTAATCTACATTTTATTTTGGCCGTCCTGTTGCTCCTTGAGCTTCTTTTGCTCAAAGCTAGCACTCTACCAGTTGAGACCCAGTGCCACTTCCAACATTTTCTGTTTATGTGGTGCTGAGGAATAAAACCCAGGGCTTCATGCATGCTAGGCAAACAATTTAAACTAAGTCATATTCCTAGCCTCCAAACTACATTTTATTTATACTAATTATACTAATTTATTTATACTAATTATACTGATTCATAAGCTGCTATCTGGGGCCTGGCTTGAATTTTTGGAAACTTTTGGGGGAGGATCCTGAATAGTACCTATGTAAATATGAAATACGAATGACCCTTTAGGGAAGGGGTCTCTCCTAACTAGTATAAAATGTTTGAGAATGGACAGGTGGATGAAATGCTAGGATGTAAGTGATGACAAATTGAACCAAAGCACAGGATCTACTCTAGTTGGCCAGGAAGGTCTCCAGCACTGGTGCTCCACAATACCATCAGATATTTTCCCTGGGAAGTGGACCACTTGTTTTTCTGGTCTCTGTGCCACACAATCTTAACAGTAATGGTGGGCAGAATATTTAATCCATTTCACACAAGCATTAATTTTTGTTAGTCATGGGACTTGAAATCTGGGCCTGGGAGCTGTTCCTGAGCACTTCAGCTCAAAGTGAAAGCCCTACTCCTTCAGCCACAGCGCCACTTCCAGTTTTCTGGCGGTCAATTGGAGGTAAAAGTCTCAAGGACTATTCTGCCCGGCTGACTTTGAACCCCAATCCTCAGATCCTGAGTAGCTAGGAATTCAGGTGCAAGTCACTGGCTCCTGACTTTGGACTTGAATTGCAAGTCTACCCAGAGAGTCTGCTTCTGAAACTGAGGTTGAAATGCCATATATCCTTGGATCAGCTAGAGGATCAATCCAGGCTTCAGAGTCAAAGTGGGCAGCTGAAGGAGTTTAGTGAGTAGAACATTTTGAGTTCCCCTTTCAGGATATAAGATTTAAAAACACACACATGCAAGCACATATGAATAACAAGTTTTCATTTAGACAAGTGCACATTATGGAGCTCAATAATGAAAATCATCCATTAAATAATAAATAGTGTTCTCAGAACTTTTTGACCATTCTCCCAATGGATTAACAGAATCCTGTCCTTGGATCATTTTTCTTGGGTTCTTTAGGCCGAGAATTCTTATTCCCCATTTTAGCAAGTCTCTTGTGATTTTTTGATGCACTTAATCCTCCCTATTGTACGTTTCTTGTGCACCCCTCTAATACTCAACTCTCCCCATACTGGAGATTTCTAAAAAATGGCTTCCTCCAGCTCCCAAATTTTTATTCTTGGGTCAGAGAATGAAAACACAAATCAAGACTCATGTTCTATTTGTGCTTAAGACTCACTCAGCCCATGAAAATCCCAAACAATAAGGTAATATGCTCCAGTCCAATTTTTCCTCTAAATAGCCAATGCATGAGGTTGCTTGTTATTTGTGTTCTTCCTTGGGCCCTTGCTTGACATTGCTGATATGCTTTCCATCATTAACCATAATGGATGGTGTTTAACCAAACCTTGAGTTACTTCAACAAGGCAAAATGAGTTTCCTCCTGAGGGGCTCCCCGCATTCCCCTTGCATGACAACTCCCCAAATTGGTCGACTACTCTCACAGTGTAACCCAATATCCCAAGAAAGATCACCAACTTGAAAGGAACTTAGCACGGCATTGTTTAGTTCTGTACAAGGGCTTGTTATGGACAGGAAGCCAATTAAACAACCACTCTTAGTAGTAATTCTGTCCAGGTTTTACCCATATTGAGTTACTAATTCTGGTATTGATCATAAGTTGTGTTCACAAACTTGCTCAATTGTCTCTTTTGTAGTTCAGCTGGCCAGTTTGAAAGGGGTCAACAGTTTCAGAGCACTCCACTAAACCAGGACAACCAGACCAGAAATTGTTAGAAAGTTCTTGTTCAGCTTGTACACTATGGATTAAACTATGCCTCAAGTCCCTAGAACGATTTTAGTTACAGGATAAACTTTACTTAAAATAGCTTTTTGTAAGATGATGGCTACCCTTAGTTAATGCTTTCCCTCAAGCAATCACATTCAGAGAAAATAGATTCTCCTACACAGTCCATTTTCAGACAGAATTTATTATCAGCAGCTCCCTCTTTGGAATGGAGGCTTACGAGCTTCTAGGTAAAAACAACTTATTCATATATTGCCTTGGCAATATCTATATCACCTCGCAAGTGGTTATGAAACCAACAGCTGTGTGTGGCTGCTTCATCACAAAGAAACGGTCTTGTACCTCTGCTCTTACTGCTAATAGAAAGAGGAAAGCCTGCTCTTTCTGGAGGCACGCAGCTGGAGGACACATATTGAACCCTGAGCACAGATTGGGCTGCAGCATTTTCAGAGACATGGATGAATCAGTCAGATCCCAGCTGCTTGGCTGACCACAAGGCACAATTCTGATGCCACATTTCTGAGGCAAAGCAGTTCTAAGCTGCTAAGACACTATGGTAGGAAGAGGCCTGAGGGAGAATTCTTGGTGGGAAGGAGAAGGTGAAAGTTTGGAATTAGATTTTAGAAAATGCAAGCCACTTTCTAATTCTTGAGGTAGCTAGCAAATCAACATGTTTTCTAGCCCTCTAGTTGCAGAGGATGAGAACACTGCCCACAATTTACACTCAATCCCTCCTGCTCGGCAGTCTTCAATTTGCTCTTACAGGAGTTAAGCAGTTTCTAAGACAGAAAAATGTCAGCGAACCTGATCTAGCTGGTGAGGAAAGCATAGCTTTTGGCTTTAGAATAGATAAAATTCTATGTCAGAACAAGATGAAGAAAAGAAATCACATTCTACAGAATTTAACTTCTTAAACATACTAGCCTCTGCATTAAGATTTCATTGTTAGATTCATAGAAGAAAAAAAAGAAATGCTGATAATTTCTGGACCCTTTGCTACCCTAGTACTGGGTTCTTGTTGTTTTCGTTTTGTTTTTTTTTTCCTAATTGTTTTTAATGTTATTTTTTGTGCCTCCTCTTTGTTTCCCCTTCCCATCCCTTCCCATCTACCTCCATCTCCCACCTTCCCTCCTCCCCCCTCCTGCTGTGCCAAAATTGTAAAGTTCTTTTTTTGACATAACATCTTGTACATCTCATTGCTAATTCTTTTAGAGATTCTAGTAAGAAGACTTGAGCCAATGCAGACACTAGCTTGGTTCAGATTAATTTGAAACCACACCATCTAAGTTATCAAATTCTAAATCTAGTCTCAAAGCTGAAGACCAAGGCTTCCCTCCAACCAACATCTTCAGAATAGCAGTATTGTCTATGTCTTGCCTTTGTTTTCTTTAAAGAATTCGAGAGCAGAAAAGTTTTTAAAGCCCGTCTAATTCAAACAGAAAACAGAGCAGTGAAACAGACTCCTCATCAAAGTGAAAACAGAGCAGTGAAACAGACACCTCAGGGAAAAGAGGAACAAGAGCTGGTTGGAAGGGGCCCACATCCCTCAGGTATATGTAGAGCACTTTGTCTCTGCTCCTTACGGTGTGTTCCTGGATTGACTGGTCAATGGGTGGGCTTGTGCTACATGGCGTCTCATATTTGGTTTCCCAGTCTCAGAGCATAAGGATGGAATTTTCCTTATTGGATGCCCCATCTCAGAGCACAAGTGCGTAAAACACTTTTGATTAGATGGGAAGTAGAGGGACACTCCCCAGACCATAGTCAGAAACAGTGCATGTGTTAGCTCTTAAAGCTTGATGGAAGGAAGGTGTGTATTTTTTGCTGTGCCATTCAGCCACGCCTGGTTGGAACCTGTTCTAACCATCATCTTTTATCCATAACTACCTAGCTGAAGTGATTTAACTCCCTCTGAGTGGCACATCTCCACTTGTCACTCACAGGGCACTGTACCTTGTGGTGTCCCATGAAACACTATGATGACAAAGAGATTGGCTGTCTACATTGCTGTTTTGAAGCAGAAAAGCCCTCTGACTTAAAATTGCACACTTACCCTGAATGCAATTTGATTTCTACTTGCAGAAGGCAAATTCAGTTCTGGTTTGAGCCAACATAGTAAGATAACTTTAGCAAAGCTAGGGCAGAGAAATAAATGGACTGTATTTCTAAAGTCAGTTGAAGTAGGAGCCACCTTCCCAGAGTGCATGTATTATATTCATAGTCCTATATTTTGATGTGGGAAGTAATTTCTCCAGAAGGTACATTCTGAGCTGCAGTCAGGCCAAAGATCATATTTGTGCATCTGAAAGCATATACCTAGGAGTCTAAACTGCAGATGAAGCAAGTTCTTAGTAGCAGAACAGTATGTTCAATATATAACTGGTAATGACATTTTGATGAACAAATGAAAGAAAAATGATAAAAGGAGTGATATCAATCAAGGTATTTCTATTGATTCCGAAAAGAAGAGTGGATATTATGGTAGGCACCTGAGATGCTTTGCTATGTATATCGAGGGCTCTAGACCTCACGTGTAATATTTTACTATTTTTCATAGGGAATAGATGGTGTATTTTATTTGCAATTAGAAACTACTTTCAAGTATAAGAAAAATAAGAAGGTACCTTATATGTTACATATGCTATAATATATTGAAAATGTGTATTATAACATCCAAATTACAGCAAATTTACAATGTATTTTGACAAAAGGTGTTTTTTTTTTCCCTGAGCCTACTCTCATTACATTAAAAAACAGTCTCACCGCACTGTATGGAGGGAAGCCAGGAGGAGGGATGAGTGGGAAACAGAATATACAACCAAGAGGCCCATCAGCTGCACTGCTCAAAGAAGGAAAAGAACTAAGCAATCCAAAAACACTGAAAGGAAGGGAAGAATAAGAGTGAAAGAAGGAATAGCCTAAGTTTCTTGCATAAGGCAAGAAATGTAAACATTACCTGATGTGGAATAATAATTTGTATTGTCAAAGCTCATAGAATTCACAAACTTTATTGAGCATGAAAATGATAATTTTCCTTGTGTAGTTTAAAACATGTTTATGACTTTAACTAACTACCATGCTTCCACAATACTGTGAAATATATGAGTAAAATGTAATTACTTAACTTAATTAAAAAAAAAACAGTGGGAGAAAGGTTGGTTTAAGAAGGATGGGTGATAATATTGTCAGGCCCCTTGTATTCATAGGCTGTTTTGTAGAATGGGAACTTGTTTATGCAACTACTTAAAGATAATAAAAATAAAAACATGTTTAAACAAATGGTCTTACACACTTAAGTAAGATATAATTTTGAACTCAGGTTTCGTGAATGCTGGCAATTTTAATTGTTTTCCCAGCTTGTGGTTGTTTTTTTTTTTTTCCTTTTTAACCATATTTGTGTTCAAACGCAAACAACTTAGAATTTATTATCTTTTATAAACACTGTATTAGCATTAGCTAGATAAATAAGTGGATTTCATTTTGATATATCCACATAGGCATACAATGTGCCTTGATTATACTAACCCCTTCATCATTCTCATTCTCCTCTCCCAGGTTTTATTATCTTAATCATTTTAAGAATACTACATAGTTGTAAGTAAATGTACAATATTGCACAAGTTCAAGGTCCACACTATTTTCATCTTCCACGATGCAAATTCTATATTCATTAAAACAATTTTCCACTCTCCTCTGCTTCAAGATATGCATCAAGTTCGATTTTGCTTCCTGTCTCTATGAATTTTACTGTTCTGTGTAAATGATATAAGTAGAATCATGTAATATTTGAACTTTTTTTTTTTTTTTTTTGGGTCCGGTCATGAGGCCTGAACTCTGGGCCTCGGCACTGTCCCTCAGCTCTTCAGCTCAAGGCTAGTGCTCTACCTCTTGAGCCACAGCGTCACTTCCGGCTTTTTTCTTTTTGCTTATGTGGTGCTGAGGAATTGAACCCAGGGCCTCAGGCATGCAAGGCAAGCGCTCTACCACTGAGCCACCTTCCCAGCCCCAATATTTGAACTTTTTATGACTAGCTTATTTCACTTAGCAGAGTGTCCCAAAGATTCATCCATAATATATCATCTGTCACAACATAAATTCTTTTTGGGACACTGTTGATTGCATCCTTTGGTGCATTCTTATTTGCGTTTTCCTACAATGAATAATCCTTTTCTGATGTCAGTTTAATGTATGGCTTCTGGTCCTCTAACTATGAACCATCATATTGATTTACACTTCTGTTATTGTAACAGTGAACTAAAGCTACATAATTATGCTCTGGTAGCCAATCTACTTCCACTTTTGGATCTCTCTCCTTCAGCTTTTAGTAAAGGCCTTGGGGAATATCTACAAATTATTAGGTACTTAAAATCATGTAGAACGTTACAGCCCTAAAATTTAGTTAGTTCTAATGGGAAATATGTGACTTTCAATTACATTTTTTTCCTTTTTGTACGTTTTTGATTGTAAGAATACAGAGGAGTTACAGTTACATAAGCAAGGTAATGAGTACATTTCCTATGGAACATTGTTGCCTCCTCTGGGCAAATAAAATGAAAAATAAGAGCATCATAATATAGAATTACACCAAAATTCTAGGTATATATTTTTCTTCATATGAGTATTTAGAATTTTGTGAAGCTAGAGATCTAAGCTACTTGAAGTAATGAACTTGTCACATTTTTAAAGATGCTAGACGACTTATGATGTGTGTATATTTGTGTCTGTATGTGTATTTATATATTTGAAGTGAATCTCCCAGCCCTCAGTGCCATTAAGTAAAGATAGCCATGTGAAACCTATACAAACAATGGATTCTGACTTTGAGCAACTATGATCTATATAATGAGCAATAGGCATGCCTGAACTTTACATTGGAGGATGACAATATCTGAGAAATAGCTTGTAAAAATATTCTTGAAAATGTATTATAGAATATAGAGAGTTAGTGTTCACTTCTAGATATGCAAGTACTTGAGACTGCCATGGAATTTTTCTTTTTCTTTTGTTTCTTGAAGGTTCCTAGCTACCAAGACCAATACATATTTCTCCTATTAAATACATAGCTCTCTTTAAAAATGAGGCATGACAATTTATTGAGAATACTTATTCTTTTTCTAGTTCTAAGCCTTAAGTTGAAATAGGGACTTCAATCCTATCTAGAATACAATTCAACAAAAGAAAGTGATGGAGTTCAAATATTACACATCTAGAAACTTTTCTCTTACACCCATTTCTTAATGCAGGTGTGGAAGAAATTAAGGGAAAAATACATCCACAAATATATTTTAAGAAGATATTCTATGCATCTTAACAGTAATAAAGGATTTCTGTTTTTTAGTGTGTGCATATTTACAGAGTATGTTCAAAGAATCAAAGTTCATTCCAGGCCCTATCATGGAATAGAATGTAGCAAATTTTCTATATTTATTTGTATATTTATAGAATTCACCTCTCTGACTTTTCTCCATTTTGATAAACTAAGCACCTGTTTGACATATTGAAATACAAACATTATTTTTCTACCTACAGGATTCTTCACATTTTGCTGTCTACTAACTATACAAAAATTCATGCTCAACCCTCACCTTCAGGGAGCAATTCTCTGTATCTTAAGCAGCTTGTGTTTATCTCCGCCCCTTTCGTCCCAGCTGTCAATCTATGTGAGTGATGAATGAATTTTATAAGACAGAAAAGCTCTAGCTTTGAGCGAGCTGAGGGACAGCCCTCAGGCCCAGAGTTCAAGCCCCACGACCGACAAAAAATAAAGACAGAGAAACTTGGTGAGTGATGACTGAATTCTATAAGACACAAAGCTCAGATAATTCACATTCATGCAATTAGGATCCAATGGAACTTTCTTCACTTTGATTATACTTTTTCACCATATTTGTGAGAACTTCAGCTTCCTTATTTGGAAACTGAGCAGATAAGAGTGAGTAGATGAATCTCATTATTTAAAATTCTATTCCTATCTCCTCCAGAGATTTTAGTATGAATGAATGTTGAATTTTATCAAAGGCTTTGTCTGCATCTGTAGAGATAAGCATGTTATTCTTGACCTTGGTTCTGTTGATGTGTTGGATTGACTTACGTATGTTAAACCATCCCTGCATCTCTGGGATGAAGCCTACGTGGTCGTAGTGTATGATTTTTTTTTATAGGTTTCTGGCTTCTGTTAGCTAGCATTTTGTTAAAGATCTTTGCATCTGTGTTCAAGGAAATTGGCCTGTAGTTCTCTTTTATCGTTGGGTCTTTGCCTGGTTTGGGGATGAGTGTGATATTGTCATCATAGAATGAGTTTGAGTTAGTTTCCTGTTTCTCTGTTTCTCTGAAGCGCTTAAGGAGTATGGATATTAGTTCTTCTTTCAAGGTCTTATAGAATTCCCTTGTGAATCCATCTGGTCCTGAGCTTTTCTTTGTTAGAAGACTTCTGATTGCTTCCTGTATATCGTTGTAAGATATTGGCTTATTTAATTGATTTATTTCTTCTTTGCTCAGTTTGGGCAACTTGTATTTCTCTAAAAATGCATCAATTTCTGACAGTTTTTCTTTCTTTAGAGAGTATAACTTTTGAAAGCAGTCCATTAAAATTGTTTGGATATCTTGGGTACTTGTTGTGATTTTCCGCGTGGCACCACTTATCTTGTTAATATGGGATTCCTCTCTTCTTTTCTTAATTAATCTTGCCAATGGTCCATCAAATTGATTTATTTTTTCAAAGAACCAGCTTTTTGTTTTGTTAATTTTAGCTATGATTCTCTTACTATTTCATTAGTTTCCACTCTTAATTTGGTTATCTGGCTCTGTTGGGTCTTCATCCGTCCCACGAAAGACGGATGGGGTCCGAGGAAAGGTAAGTGTGGTGCTTGCCCATTCCCCAGCCTCCCTCAGCCCAGGAGACAATCAGACACAGCGGGGAGCCAAATCCAGCAGGTAGAAAAACTCGTTTACTAACAGAGAGCAGCCCCTTTTAAAGACAAAAAGGGTGGGTGGTATGGTAAGGGAGGAAGAGGAACCAATCACTGTCAAGGTCACACCCTATAATTCACCTGAGCTTTCACGGGCTGGTTAGGTACTGATCAGAAGATCAATTGGGGTCTTCCCACTCTACTCTCTCCCAGAGCCATCTTTGCTGCCCATGTGCTCCACAGATTCCCCCTTTTTTGTTTTAATGGCAGACCCACCTAGCACAGTAATAAACATCAGTCCCACCACAGTTAGAAATGTCCAAAGCAGTTCAATTAATTCCTGGGTACCTGGTGTCTTTTAAGTAAGCCAGTTCCTTGTACATGCCTTTAAGCTAGCACAGGGGTCAAGATGAACTTTGAGCTTTACTATCAGCTCCCAATTTCTCCAAACATCATCTCCTCCCCCCCCCCCCGTCTTTGCTTAAAGAAGTGAACCCACCTGTCTTAGGTTGGGTGGATCGCCTTGTCTGCCTTAGCCATCATCAGGAACTTCTTCAGAGCGAAGCTGAAGACCCTGTCTTAGGTTGGTCAGACTGACACCCCCTCTTACCCGTCTCTGGCTCCGATTCCTCTCGGGGGGGTGGAAATTCATTCATTTGGAGCTTGATAACTGGCTGGCTAAGCTCATAAGAGTTTTGCAGTGCACGTATAAAGCAAGGAAGGCATAGAAAAACCATCAGCAATAGCATTCCCAGGCCAGGAAATGTCACTACTAGTCCTTTAACCTTAGTGAAAGATGGGATAGCAGTCTTTGCCACTTCATAGTCCAGAGGTGGGGATTGTTCTAATCCAGCTATTTGCCTGTGGGATTGGACAAAATCTAAGCTGGAAGCATAACAAAAGGTGGTTGTTTAACAATAAGTATGGGTTCAATGCTGCTATACAAGCAACTAGTAAAAGAACAATTAAAGCAGGTAACATTAAAATAATATTAAACAGTCCATAGGGTGGTGATCAAAATGAAGGTCAGGCCACCAGGTCGAAGGGACAGCTTCTCTTGTGGTGCTCCTGACGATTTCTGCATTGCCAGCATTGATCACTGCCCAGGTCACTCGTTGAGGTTGATACAGATTCCATAGGGCCGTTCACAGGATTGGGAGAGTCAGGACAGCCAACAGCTGGAGTGTCAGGACAGCCAACAGCTGGAGTATCGCCATCTGCAATTGTTAGAGAACACAAGAGCTTCTCGGGGATTGTTAATGATTGTCTTTCTGGCTTTTATCTTTAAAACACAAGCCTCGGCCATGGCCTTTTTTTTTTTTTTTTGGTTAGCTTATTCTTGGGCATCCTCCTGTATAGAGGTAATGGGTAAAAACTTAAGGTTCCTGGCAGGGATCCAAATGGGAGCGGACTCCCCTATGGGGAAAACGCATCCAAATCCCCTTCCCATAGTAACTAGGGGGTCAGGTCCTCTCCATTGCTGTGTCAAGGGGTCCTTCCACCTGACTTTCACTTGGGGCTTAGGGCTTAGTTGTTCCCAGTGCTTCTGAAATCTGGATTCAGTTGCCCCTTTTGAAAAATTTAAGATGTTAATAAACAAAGCTATCGGTAACTGTACATGGGGGCTAACTCTCATTTTTTGTTTTAATAATTGCTCTTTAAGACATTGATGATTTCTTTCTATAATTGCTTGGCCTTTGGGATTATAGGGAATTCCTGTAGTATGATTAATATGCCATTTGCAAAAAACTCTGACATTGCTTTGCTAATAAAACAGGGTCCATTATCGGTTTTAACTTGTGCTGATAGACCCAAGGTGGCAAAGCATTGAAGAAAATGTGCTTGTGAATGTTTAGTTCTTTCTCCTGTATGTGCTGTGGCCCAGCATGCTCCTGAGTAGGTATCTATAAAGACAAAGATATATTTAAACTTACCAAAGGCCAGGAAATGAGTGACATTCGTTTGCCAGAAGACGTTAGGATTAAGGCCTCTGGTATTTACCCCCGGGGGTTGTAACAGGGGTACTTTTAAGAAAGGCTGGCATGTTTTCCAGGTATGTACTATCCTTTTAAGGTCTTTTACAGGAATCTGAGGAAATCTATGCTGAAGACCTCTCCAATTAATATGGGTTAAATCATGCAAACAGGTAGCCTCTTGTAATGTTAATGCTTGTGGGCCAGTAGCTAACTGGTCCTCCCACTTATTGCCTAGGGAGAAAAACCCAGGAAGATTTGAATGCCCTCTCAAATGTTGAATATGAATAGGGGCTCCCCGCCCTTCTAATAGGCCCTTAAGGGTAACCATAAGGGGGGAAATAAGGTTTTCATAAAGCTTAATATGTGCCTGGGAAATATGAGGGAACAAGTTAATCATATATAGGCTATCAGAATACAAATTAAAGAGTTTTTGAATGTTCGGAAGAGCCATAATTACGGCCAGCATTTCCTTATATTGTGCTGACCCTTGACAAGGTTGAAATCTTTGTTGGCTCGGGGTCTTTTGTTGCTCCTCAAAGGGTGCATATGCAGAGCCTGCTTTACCTCCGTCAGTAAAAACATGGAGGGCACCAGGAATAGGCGTAGGAGAAAATAGAGATATTATTTTGAGCGGAAGTCGCCATAACATGACAGTCCATTTGGATGGCCCATAATGGGAGTCAGTTTGGCCTAGAAACCCCTCCAAGGAGAGAGCAAGACGAGCATTGGCTCGAGTGAGCCACTCAACATCTGCCATCCATAAAGGAAAAACAATGGAATGAGGGTCGAGGCCATAATGCCTTTGGGCTTGCGTCCTTCCCTTGACAATAGCATCTGCAAGTTGGTCTTCTTGAGAGTACACCCGAGGTGTGCCCCCCAGGGGAGTGTGAACCCACTCTTATGGCTCCGCACTTTGAGTTAAAACTGCAGATATTAATGTGACCCCTGCAAACAACCAAAGGGAAATGGGCTCACTAATAGAATACCTATTCAGGGAAACTTCATCCAGGGCTCTTTGGAACTGCAAAAATATTGCCCTATGGCTGTCTGTAATTGTAATAACTTCTTGTGGCATCCTGTCTTTTAGCAGGGCAAATAAGGGCACAAGACTATCTTTAGGGACAGAAACCCATGGCAACATCCAATTGATTTCCCCTAAAAGACTCTGAATTTGGGTTAAGGTCAGAGAGGCTGGAATATCCAGCAAAGGCTTAAGGGAGCTGGCCTGAGTCAATGTAAGGTGGGTCCCGAGGACCTTAAAAGGAGCTACCTTTTGAATTTTATTAAGGGCTATAGTAACCCCCCCCCTTTTTTTAATATGTCGAGAACCTGGGTCAGAAGGCCCTCCAGGCAGCTTGGGTCTTGGTGCCCCAGAATCATATCATCCATGTAGGCATAGACAAGGGAGTTATCTGAACCCAGCACAGGCCCTAAAAGTGTAGTCAAGTATTGTTGGCAGAAGGCCGGACTATTGGCCATACCCTGTGGCAGCATCATCCATTCAAACCTCCGATCAGGCTGGGAAAAATTAAGAGAAGGTATAGAGAAAGCAAACTTCTCGCAGTCATCTGGATGCAGAGGAATAGAAAAACAACAATCTTTAATATCAATCACAACCAAAGTATATTCTGAAGACTTAGCAGGAGTCCAGGGCATGCCTCTTAGGGGCGTTCCTACCAGCTCCATCCTTTCATTTACCTTACGTGGGTCTTGGAGCATCGGCCAAGCCCCCGAGGCTTTTTGAATAACAAATAAGGGAGTGTTCCAAGGACTTACAGAAGGGTGGATATGCCGAGGCTTATCTGTTCCTCCACCAGAAGGTGGAGGGCTTCAAGTTTAGCATCGGCCAAGCCCCGGAGGCTTTTTGAATAACAAATACGGGTGTGTTCCAAGGACTTACAGAAGGGTGGATATGCCCAAGGCTTATCTGTTCCTCCACCAGAAGGTGGAGGGCTTCAAGTTTAGCTTTGGTCAATGGCCACTGCTCCACCCAGATTGGGCTTCCTGGCTTCCACCTAATGGGAGGTACTGGGGGGGCAGTGGCCCCGAGTGGGTCCCCTATGTTCTTCTTCTTATGAAAGTTAAAAAAATCCCTTTCCTTAACTCCCTCTCGATCCTGTTTAAGACTTTGTGCTTCTTCCCCATCCAGAATATCATCATATGATGCTCGATGGTCTGTAGTGACCACGGCATCCATTTGTCTTAGCATATCTTGCCCTAGTAAATTGGCAGTGAGGTTCTTTGCCACTAAAGGGCGTATCTTTCCCTGTTCTCCATCTGGGCTAGTCCTTGTCATAAGGGCAACCACCTCTTTGGTCTGGGAATTGCCCCCTACCCCCAATATCGGGGGACCAGGTGCAAGCTTCCAGTCCAAGGGCACTTCCTCCTCCCTGAGTATGGTTCGGTCTGCCCCAGTGTCAATTAAGCAGTGAAACCTCTTTCTGCCTATGAGAATACTCATTTTAGGGTGGAGTCCATCCACCTGGGGGATGGTCCAATGGACCTGGGCTGCGCTGCCATGAGGCTGCCTGGGCCTCACAGCAGAGGGGGTTCCTCCTTGAGTTAAAGGGGCTAGGGGATGCCCCTCACCAAGTTTAAAGACTTCCCCTCTAAATCAAACTTGTATCCCTCCATGCCCCTGGGGCAGGATGTAGGGGGCGGTTTGCCCTCAGGCCAGTTGGCGGGTGATTGTTGTAAACAGTCCCTCTTAAAGTGCCCCTCCTGCCTGCATTTAAAACAAGTCCCTCTTCCCGATAGTCTTGGGGTTCCTTGGTCCTGGGATGCCAGCGCCTGAGTAATAGCCTCAGTCATTGCAGATGCCTGAGCCTGTAAAGCTAAAGCTAGTGATTGGGACTGCTGCTGTTGCGTTCCCACATCCTGTGAGGCCACCACCCATCTGCTCAGGGAACTCTCTCTCAATCCCACCCAGGCCATGTGGTGGTCTGCATTCACAAACTGATCTCGGAGGTTCCCTGTCAGCAGCTTGCCGTGAACACTCTGTTGAACTCGGTCTATGAAATCAGGTAGAGGCTCACCTGGTTTTTGTCTCACTCCTGCTATGGGGGACTCAGTAGGCCCATCATCCAGTTTGTACCATGCGGCAAGTCCTGCCTGCCTCACCTGGTCATGGTACGGGCCAGGTATTGCAGCCTGTTGGACGCCAGTGGAGTACCCTTCCCCCGTCCCTGTTAGCATGGCATAAGTAATAGATATCGTGGGTTGAGCCTGCCGGTTACTCTCTGCTCACACTCTGCATTCCTCCTTAAAGAAAGCACACCATTTAATAAACTGAGAACTAGTAAGAATGGCTTTGGCCACATCCATCCAGTCCTTAGGGGCACACGGGTGATAGGCAATGTCTTGTAATACGGTCTGGGCCCAGGGAGAGCTTGGGCCATCCTCCACCACCACCTTGTGGAGCTCTTTAAGATCCTCAGCTTCCCATGGATACCATTCCAAGGGCCTGTTAGCTCCTGGAGCCAGATTGACCGGATATGCTTGGGGAAGCAAATCCTGTGGCCTAGAGTCACGAGTGGCCCTTCCTTTCCGGAGGAGGTCTCTGAGTAGGTTACTTTCCTGACCCTCGGCCCCTCCAATGAAGGTTGGTAGGGGTCTGGGTCTGGCAAGTCCCTCTCACAGGTCTTGTAGGGAGCCGTACCTCCCCTCCAATTGGGGGAATAGGGAGGGGTCCTAGGACCGTCAGTATCAGCTGGGTCAGAGGGGGTAATTTTTACCCTCGTTTTGACTTCTACTGTGCAGGTCTCAGTGCATTCTCGATCTGATTTGACCCTTTCCTTTTCCTTCTCATTTCCCAAGTCCTCCTGTACTCCTTTTAGGCCTAATGTTGCCTCTTCCTCCTTCTTCTGTGATATAGCATTACCCATATTTAGGGTTTCACTTACCCCAAAAGACCGCTTAGCCTCGGCCGGTATCTTTTCCTTTCATGCCCTACGTTGGGTGCCAGATGTTGGGTCTTTGTCCATCCCACGAAAGATGGATGGGGTCCGAGGAAAGGTAAGTGCGGCGCTCACCCATTCCCCAGCCTCCCTCAGCCCAGGAGACAATCAGACACAGCGGGGAGCCAAATCCAATTTGGGGCTGGGAAGGTGGCTCAGTGGTAGAGTGCTTGCCTTGCATGCATGAGGCCCTGGGTGCGATTCCTCAGCACCACATAAGCAGAAAAAGCTGGAAGTGGTGCTGTGGCTCAAGTGGTAAAGCACTAGCCTTGAGCTGAAGAGCTGAGGGACAGTGCCCAGGCCCAGAGTTCAGGCACCAAGACTGGCAAAAAAAAAAACAAAAAACTCGTTTATTAACAGAGAGTAGCCCCTTTTAAAAATAAAAAGGGTGGGTGGTATGGTAAGGGAGGAAGACGAACCAATCACTGTCAAGGTCACACCGTATAATTCACCTGAACCTTCATGGGCTGGTTAGGTACTGATCAGAAGATCAATTGGGGTCTTCCCACTCTACTCTCTCCCAGAGCCATCTTGGCTGGCCATGTGCTCTACAGTAAATTAGGCTCTGCCCACTCAACCCCCTCCCAGCGCCATCTTTGCTGCCCATGTGCTCCACATGGCTCTGTCTCGTAACTTTAGATTCCATTTTTTTCAAGTTTTTCTAGCTGTTTTAATTGCAACATGAGATTATATACTTGGTCTGACTGTATTTTCTTGATGGGGGTGCTGAGGGTAATAAATTTGCCCTCAGGACTGCTTTTGCTGTGTCCCACAAGTTTCTTTGTGATGTGTTTTCATTGTCACTGAGTTGTAAGAATGTTTTAATTATTTCTTTAATCTCTACTGTTACCCAGGTATTGCTTAGAAGTGTGCTGTTCAATTTCCATGTATTTGAGTAATTTCTGTGGTATGCTTTGTTTTTAGGAACTAGATTGATTCCACTGTGGTCAGATATGATACAGGGGATTATTTCAATCCCCTTGTATTTGCTTGAGTTCCTTGCATGAATTATGTTATGGTCTATTTTGGATAAAGTTCCCAGAGCTGCTGAGAAGAATGTGTACTCTCTTGTTTTAGGGGAAATACTCGATAGATGTCAGTTCTGCTTGAAATATGGCCACATTTAATTCGGTAGCTTCTATGCCAATCCTCTGGTTGGTAGACTTGTCCTTTGGTGAAAATGGGGTGTTAAAGTCTCCTAGTATTATCGTGTTAGGATCTACTTTATTCTGTAAATTTGAGAGTATTTGCTTAACATATTTGGGTGTGCCAATGTTTGGGGAATATAAGTTAATAATGGTAATATCCTCCTCTTGGATTGTTCCCTGTTTTAATATGTAGTGTCCTTCCTTGTCTTTTTCTATTGATTTTAGTGAAAAGTTTATTTTGTCCGATATCAGGATTGCTACACCTGCTTTCTTACTGGGGGCATTTGATTGGTAGATCCTTTTCCAACCCTTCACTCTGAGTTTCTTTGTATGTTTGTCTGAGAAGTGGGTCTCCTGAAGGCAAAAGGTGGATGGGTCATTTTTTTTTTATCCAATCTGCAGTTCTTTTTCTTTTGATTGGTGAATTAAGACCGTTAATATTAAGAGATAGTTTGGAGAGATGCACTGTGGTCCCTGTCATTCCTGTTTTCCTCAGTTTTTCTTCTTACCTTTCCTCCTGTGCTTGCTCAGTTAGACTTCTATTAATGCCTGTCTGGGTGCGGGTACCTGTTCCTGGTTGCTTTCTTTAGGTTGTGTTTCCCTTCATTAGTATTCTTTGTAATGCTGGCTTAATGTTTATGTATTCATTTAGTTTTTCTTTGCTATTAACATTTTTCTGTTCTCCATCAAATGTGAATGATAGCTTTGCCGGGTATATCAGCCTGGGTTGGCAGTTATTGGCTTTCAGGGCCCATGGTATTTTGCCAGGCCTTTCTTTCATTCAGTGTCTTTGTGGAGAGATCTACAGTGATTCTAATTTTTCCCCATTCTAGTATAGCTCCTTCTACATTTTTGTTGCATGCAAAATTGTTTTCTTATTATTCAGATCTATCATTTTTACTATAATATGTCTAGGAGTGTTTCTCCTGGGATCTTGCATCTTTGGTGTTCTATATGCTTCTGTTATGTTGGTATGATATTCTTTTTTAAGATGGTGGAAATTTTCACCGATTATCTTGGTGAATATTTGTTGCAGTCCCTTGCTTTGATATTCCCCACCTTTGTCCACTCCAATTATACAAAGGTTAAATTTCTTGGCACTATCCACTTGCTCTTGGATTTCCTTTGGCATAATTTAAGTGATTTTTCCATATCTGTCATTTTTTGGTCTAGTTGGTGTATTCTGTCTTTTGTATCTGACACTAAATTCCAATTCGTTCACTCTGTTATCTATGGCTTCCATTGTGGTTTACATGGAGGAAATGGACTCATTTATGCATTCGATGTTTGGTCTCAAACTACTAATCTCCCCTCTTAATGAGGTGTGTACTGCCTCTATTTTTACACTAATCTCACCTCTTAGTGAGGTGAGTGATGCCTCTATTTTTGCATGCATCTCCTGTTTGATATCCTGCATCTCTTTCAATATTTTGACCATGCGTTCTTTACATTTCTGGTCTATTTCTCGCTTTAATTCTTGAGTCATTGCTTCCAGCATCTCTTGGATGTAGCTTTTGTTTTCCATTCCTGCTTTGCTCCCACTGGGGCTCTACCCTGAAGTCATGGGTATGATTCCTCAGTAACACATAAACTAAAAAAGCTGGAAACCAAGCTGGGGCTCAAGTCATAGAGTGGTAGCCTTCAGCGAAAGAAGCTCAAGGACAGTACGCAGACCTTAACTTCAAGCCCCTACACTGGCAAAAAAGAAAATCAGAATGAAATATGTAAAAATATTTTATCACTATGTTTCTTTTTTATGAGAAGATGAAAAAAGAAACAATTAAAGTTTATATATCCAAGTGATTTGGAGCATGCATACCCAATAGTGGTGTGTGAACCTATACAATATTATCAACATACTGAAAAATTGATTGATATCTCCTTGTAGATGAATAAAAGTCCTCTGCGTCCATATTGAATAGCCATAAATTACAATGTTTATCCTCTTAGCTTTAGCAGTTATCAGATTTTTATTGAAATTCCAGCTCTGGCATCCTTTTTAATTTTTTTTTATTTTAAGATGATTTACAGGGATGCTATAGTTATCACAACCTTTCTTTTTTTTCTAAGTATAAAATCCAGACTTACCTTAAGGGTTTGGAAGAAGCAAAATGGCTTCTAGAGTTCAGACCTGATGACATGAAGGGAGGGAGAACATGTTCATAACTGGCCAAAGGGAGATAGAATTTGATGTTTCCTTAGTTTTTAGGTTTGAATGTATAGGAGAGAACCCTCAGGGTTAAGGACAGGTTAAGGACAAAACAATTCCTTGACTTCAACATCAAATGAAGCAGAATGTTCTCTTACATTAGTACACAGAAATGCAAAACTACATATTATCATATATATATATATATATATATATATATATATATATATATATATATATATATATATATTTAGGTTAATATCTGAAAAAGTTGCAGAAAATTGGTGTTGTTTATACCATTGATTACTACTAAAGGATGAGATTATAAGAGAAATGTTTTGTGTGTGTGTGTGTGTGTGCATGCACTTTGCCATAAGTGAGAAATGGAGATTGAACTAGTCCTCTCAGTAATTTTAGTGTTTTTGTTCAAGGTTATTACTCTACCCCTTGAGTCACATCTCTATTTTTAGATTTTGGTTGGTTATTCAGATATAATTGTGTCTCAAAATTTTTGACCAGCAAGCTTTAAATGAGAACCTACAAATTTCAGTATCCCTTGCAGCTAGGATAAATAACATGAGCCACTGGTGACTAGAAACTAGTTTCTACATTATCCATTTTGGCATGCGTGAATTTTAAAGTAAAACAAATGGAATTTTTGAAATAATAATGCCTAAAAGAACTAAAAACCAAATCTCAGAATGGGAAGTGACTGAATCCAGGATGAAAGAAAGTTTTTAGATTGGGCACAGAAACAACTGCTTTTTTGGAACAAGAGGCCATCCATCAGGCTCCACAACAAGCATTATAGACAGCAATTTCCACATTATGATAAAAGAAATTTTAATTATAGTTTAAAAATAATTTTAGCTTGGCACTGGTCTCTCATGGCTGTAATCAAAGCTACTAAGAAGGTAAGATCTAAAGATCATAGTTCAAAGCCAGAACTGGCAAGAAAGTCCATGAAACTATTTTTTGCCAGACCTGGGCTTGAATTCCGGGGCCTGGGCTCTGTCCCTCAGCTCCTCAACTCAAGGCTACAGACCTACCACTTGAGCCATAGTGCCGCTTCCGGCTTTTTCTGCTTATGTGGTGCTGAGAACTCGAACCCAGGGCCTCATACATGCCAGGCAAACACTACCACTGTGCCAACTTCCCATAACTACATGAGATCCTTATCTCCAATTAACCATTGGAAAACCAGAAGTGATGCTTTGACTCAAATGGAAGATCACTTGCCTTGAGTGCAGGGACAATGTCCAGGCCCAGAGTTTAAGCCCCATACAAACTACTACTACTTCTCCTCCTAATAATAATAATAATTTTATGATATTGTTAATGTGTTGTATAGAATGGCTACCATTTCATAACAGTAAGTTTCATTTTACAACAAATCATCAAAGAAACAACTGCCCAATAAATTAGTGGGCTAAACACTTAAAAAGAGAAACTTCTCTGAAGAGGAAATACAAATGGCCAATAGACTCATGAAGATATGCTCAACCTCTCTAGCCATAAAAAGAAATGCAAATCAGAATAACATTTAGATACCACATCACCTAAGTTAGAATGGCTATAATCAAGAACTCTAATAGCAACAAATGCTGGAGGGGATGTGACCAGGAGGGAACCCTACTGCATTGTTGGTCGGAGTATAAACTTGTTCAATCACTTTGGGAAGTAGTATGGAAGTTCCTCAAGAGACTCCACATAGAGCTCCCCTATGACCCAGCAATCCCACTTTGGGGCATTTAACCAAATTAAAACAAACAAGACCATACTAAAGCTACCAGGACAACTGTGTTTATTGCAGCATTATTTACCATAGCTAAGATATGGAACCAACCCAGGTGCCCCTCAGTAGATGAATGGATGACGAAAATGTGGTATATATCCACAATGGAATTCTATACCTCCACTAGAAAAAATGATATTTGAATATAGATCTATGGCAAGTGGTAGAGCACTAGCCTAAAGTAAAACCAAAACAAAACCAACAAAAAGAAGACTAGCACACATAAAGAAATCTAAGTGACATAATTTCAGTTCTGAGTGTTTCAGGGCCTCACCTCAACTTCCCAATGGGATGCAAATATGGGAATTTAAAATATTTTTTATTTTTAAAAATAGATTAAAATTTTAGTCATAATGAAGAATTTTCATATGGTCAATCATTTATTAAATCTGGAAATGAGGCTAGCTCACTGTATGTTTTCATGTGCAGAAACTTATTGGTTGGATTTTAAAACCCTGTTATAGTTTCTACTTGCCATGACATCATTTTGGCTCAAGTTAAAGTACTTGGCATAAAAGAAACCTTTATTTTTAAGATACGAAATCTCTTCATAAATCACTGCAGTTGAGGACTGATTTCTATTGTGTTTAATTTGTTCATGTCACTCAATGATAAAGTACCATAAGATAACACCTTCATTCACTCATAGCCTTTCAACAAAACTTAAGTAGTCTGGCTAGGATGGGGGGTATCACATGGGGAAATGTAGCTTGCAAAATGGCAACAGAGAAAGGGGAGGGGAGATTTCAGATCACAGCAACTCACTTTGGTTGAATTGGTGTCCCTGATGTGAATGTTGATGTCAAAGACCTCACCACTAAGCTTTCAAAGTTATGCTGTAGGACAATCCCTTCCCCTCCACAGCTGTATAAAGTGAAGCAAATTCTGTCTCCTACTCCTGTAGCACAAGAAATGCTTACAACATCTTAACGATTTGATTTTAGAGTATAACTATAACACTAGGAAAATCAAAAAATAAAAATCTGAAGTAATCTAATACACTGGAATAAACTATCCTTACGATGCTGTGCACAGTTGGAGGGAGATTAAAAGAGATATTCTTAATTCAGTGATAATTTCTATGACAGAAAATGATTACTTTAAACATCTTTTCTGGGACATCAAAGCTGGAATCTGAAAAGACATTGTTCCTAAAGCAAAAATTGTGAATTGTAACCCATACTCCACATCCCCTGAAATTAATTATTTTGGTCATGCAGGTTTATCAGCCAATATATAAAGACTCATACTTTTAAAATCATATCATATTTGATATCAAAACCTTTTTTATTTCAATTTTGTTTGTTATTTTGGGAAAAGAGTCTAGGATTTTAGACAGCTTCAGTATTAAGTCAGATAATTCTTATCTAATATATTAGGTTGTAGCCTAATCATCACTGCTTTTGGAAAGCCTTGCTTTATTTCTAGACATTCCTATATTTTCCTTCAAGGTATCTGTCTAGCATTCTCTTCTTTTTTTCTGGTCCTGGGTTTTGAGCTGCTTTTATTCAAAGTTTGTCCTCCACCACTTGAATCACAGTGCCACTTCCAGATTTTTCTGTGATTAATTGGAGATAAGAGTCTCGTGGATTATAGGTGTGAGACATGGGTACCCAGGCATTCTCAGAAGTGGACTGTGGCTCTAAGTTGTAGAGTACTAGCTTTGAGCAAAAGAGCTCAGGGACAACATCCAGGCCCTGAATTCTCGCCCTATATCTAGAAAAAAGAAAAGAACAGAAAAAAAGGGGTAGAATCTTTAAGAGATGATCATGAAGGAGAATGCTGCCCTCATAGACAGATGACTTCATTATGAAAATGATCCTGTTGCAAAATCAGTTCCATCTTATCCTCTCAGCCTCTCATTTATGCTCTTTTTTCTTTCTACCTTCCTTCATGGGGAGAGACAGAAAAAATACCTCAGTCACATATGTGAACACCATGCTCTTGAAATTTCTAATACCTTAAGCCAAATAAAATTAATTGCTCATAAATTAACCAGTCTTTGCGCACTCCCTTTATTTAAAAGTATGTTTTAAAACTTTTAAGACTTTCTAAAATAGTTATTTCAATTTTCATAAAAAATCTAAAATTTTAGCAAACCAATCTTTAATTTTCTAATTTACAAGTAAACCAATCAGCATTCTAAGCTGAGAACCAGAAATCCATGCCTGTGATCCTTACTACTCAGAAGGCTGACATCTGAGGATAGAAGTTTAAAGCTAGCATGGGCAGGAAACTCAATCCTGAGACTCATCTCCAATTAAGCAACAAAAACACCAGAAGTGGAAGTGTAGCTCTAGGGGTAGAGTACCAGGCTTGGTTGGAAAAAAATTAGGGAGCCCACTGAGGTCAAGTTCCGCTAAGGCCACACACACACACACACACACACACACACACACACACACACACACACACACACACAAATAAGTATTCTACCTTTTGGGTATTTTAATTTACAGAACTGCGAGAATTGCTATGACTAAACAATAAGATTTTTTTGTTGGTTATAGGACTTCACCTCTGGGCCTAGGCGTTGTCCCTCAGCTCTTCAGCCCAAGACTAGTGCTCTACTATGTAAGCCACAATACCACTTCCAGGTATCTTGTGGTAAACTAGAGATAAAAGTCTCATGGACTTTACTGCCAAAGCTAGCTTTGAAGCATGATCCTCAGATTTCACCCTCCTGAGTGGCTAGCGTTAGAGGCATGAGCCACCAGTGCCTAGCAACTATAACATTTCTAAAGCATGTATTTCCCTCATATATACAGCAATTCTTATATTGCTGGAAAAATCTGATTAAGTTTTGATGACTTAATAATCTTGCTCTTCTATCTAAGGAAAGAACTATAGATGTTTAAGATATTTCATTGTAATAAAGAAATACCATAATTTTACTGGAAATAAGAAGCACATAGACTTTCTTACCTAGGCTGGTTTTAAACCATGATCCATGATGCTCAGATCTTAGCTTCCTGAGTTGGTAGGATTATAGGCATGAGCTACTGATGCTCTGTTTGACTTATTTCTGGGATATGTACAAGACGTTATGTCAAAAACCGAACTTTACAACTTTGGCGGGAGAAGGGGTGAATGCGGGAGTGTAGGGCGGAATGGGGAGATGGGAAGGAATGGGAAGGGGAAAACAAAGGAAGAGGTAACAATGCTTGATATGTACTCATTACCTTGCCTATACAATTGTAAATCCTCTGTACAGTATTTTCACAATAAAAAAATAACAAAGACAATGTTTACACTGGCTAGAAGAGAAAAAGCAACCAAATGTATTAATCAAAGGTCAGGACACTGAAAAGAAACATGTGTAAAATGAAAAATATCTGCACTATCAGTGCTTTAGAGGTTAGTGGAGCTTACAGGTAAATAGTAACTCCTAGATGCTCCATTATCACATGCTACTACTGCTTACATCGATCTCTGGGTACACAGCAAAACACAAGTGCAGTCACTGATTTAGAACTTTTTTAACTTCTAATTTAAATGCATTCGGATTAAAGGGAAACACCCTACATATTTGTTAAAGAATGTTGCATATCCTTACCAAATGAAGTGTAAGGCACTGGTGAACCCCAGGCTAAAGTGTACACAGACTTCTTATGGTACACCCTGGAAATCTGTGGACGTCTTTGGAGTGGAAGGTGGTGCAGAAGAGAGGAAGATTTAAAAGTTAAAAAGCAATAGTGAAAATAAACAATGTTTTACGAAAATGATTTTACTACAAACTCAGTTATTCATTTAAAAATCATTTCAGAACCTTCTTCAGTTGATTGGAAAAAATATTTAATATATGAAATAAGCCAAAATATAGAAAAACTAGCCCTAAATATACCTTATCTAGAAAACATAGTTCTCAACCTGTGTGGGCTTGTTTTGTTTTGTATTGTTTTGGTTTGTTTTATCGGTCAAGGGACTTGGACTCTAGGCCTGGGTGCTGTCCCTCAGCTCTTCAGCTTAAGGCTAATGCTCTACCACTTGAACCACAACACCACTTCTGGTTTACTTCTTATTTTCTTAGTGGTCTGTTGGAGATAACAGTCTCACAAACTTCCCTGCCTGAGCTGGATTTGAATGGGGATCCTCACATCTCAGCCTCCTGAGTAGCTAGGATTATAGGTGTGAGCCACTGGTGTCTGGCTTATCTGTCCCTGGAGGCAGCCTATTTCAAAATTGTCAAGTATTCTAATACAGCTGTAGCATTACTGAAGTATAAATACTATGACAACTAGAAATTTAAGAAGCTACTAATCCTACCTGTCAGGACAGTGATAATTATTTTAAGTTATTGCTTAGCCATATATCATCACTATTCAAATATATTCTTAATTTGACAAGATTTGTGTATAGACTGATTTTCCAAATTGACTATCTTTTTAAGGAAATTTTTTCTAGTGATGTGTGTCAGTAAAGCATGCTTTAGACAAAATCGCTATACTATATGACTTAAAATACAGAGTATCTTGTAGGTATCATTTTAGAACTCTAAAATCAATGACTAAACTAGCTCTGTCATTATTTTTATGTACCTCACAAAATTGCTAGGAATCATTGTATACAATGACTCAGATTTTCTTCAGCTAAGACATAGAATAAAGTATCTGGATTGGATGCCTAAAAATAAATCAATATCATTTCCCCATTTACATACCTTTATTAGTGTTAGTCCTGAAAATTCACCTTATAATATGTTAGTAATAAAATTATTTAGCAATTTTGTGATGATACAGAATTATTTGATGAATGGATCAAAAAAATGTGGTGTATATACACAATGGAGTTCTATGCCTGCATCAGAAACAATGACATTGCCCCATTTGTTAGGAAATGGAAAGACTTTGAAAAAATTATATTAAGTGAAGTAGTCCAGGTGCAAAGAAACATAGGTCCCATGGTTTCCCTTATTTGCCATAACGAAGATATGTCTGAGACATATGAAGAAAACGTCAGATAAGTTGATTTTAGGTGAAATGAACCCCAAGATAAGTATTCAAATTTTTTTTCTTTCTTGCCATTCTTTCTAACATATTTACAGAATTATTTAAATTTACACAGGTTAAAGTTGTTTACTTCTCTGGAATGGTTCCCACACTTGTCCTTTTTTAAATTAAAAGAAGGTATAGAATTTGTTTGGATATACGTTCTACTTGAAAACTTAAAAAGATGTAAGTTGGATGCCAATTCTCATTCCTGTAATCACAAGCTTATAATATCGTGGTTCCAACACAGCCCAAGAAGGAAAGCCAGTGAGACTCTTATCTCCAATTAACCATCAAAAACACAAAAGTGAAGCTGTGGTTGAAGTGGCAGAGCACTAACCTTGAGGACAATAGGTCAAAGAAAGTGTCCAGGACCAAAGT
The DNA here is from genome assembly GCF_024711535.1 of Dipodomys merriami. Taxonomy (NCBI): domain Eukaryota; kingdom Metazoa; phylum Chordata; class Mammalia; order Rodentia; family Heteromyidae; genus Dipodomys; species Dipodomys merriami. The sequence continues at coordinate 45,458 of NW_027203564.1, forward strand.
TTAAGCCCCTGGAAAGCTATACCCTCACCAAAAACAAAATCATACACAGGGCTGGGATTCAGCTTAGCAGCTTAACATGCATGAGTTTTGATCCCTAAAACAAGGGAAGGGAGGGATTGTGGAAGTGATTGGGGGAGGGAATAGAGAAGGAGGGAGGAAAGGAGAGAGATAACTGCATATAGAAAAGAGGGTAGCTCTGCATAATAAATGATGTTCACTAGGGAAAAAGGTCAGGCAAACATTTTCTGTAAAGATCAGAGTAAGTATGTCCAGACTTTGGGAGCCACATGGTATGCTGTCAGTATTTCATTCTGCTGTAGCAGTATGACAGAGGACACAGATAGAATGAATGCATTAAAACATTACTAACATTCCCTGAAACTTGAATTTTATTTTTATTTGAAATATGGCTATTGAAACTGAGTGAATGTTTGGTTTTATGTAATTTTGCTTACTTTAAGTATTGTCACAGCTTTGTGGCTGGCTACTCAATTGATTACAACATGTCTGGCTTCTAATGAAGTCTCTAAAGCACCTCAAAAGTCAGCCATCAATAGAAGCCATTGAAGTCACTCACCTTTTTGGTAGTCACAATAAGAAAAACTAAAATAAGAAATAAATAAAAGCCTACATTTAAAAACACCAAGGGAGCTTTTATCGAAATTCAGCATAAATTATCTTGTATTTAAACCATAATCCTCAGATCAGCATTCTGAGTAGCTAGGATTACAGATGTGAACCACTAGCATGTGATTGTTAGTTTTCTTCAATACCAAGACAGCATTTTATTTTATATTGGACTCATCTCCATTCCTGCAGTCAGCCATCACTTGGACCTAAGAACTACTGTAATGAATGAGGAACTCTAGGCCTACTTTGTAGTTGCTAGGAAATACAAGAAGTAGAGAAATCAGATAAAACTCACCATAAGACAATAAATGAGGAAGCTGGGTACAGGTGGCTCACACATGTAATCCTAGCTACTAGTGAGGCTGATATCTGAGGATTGCAGTTCAGAGCTACCCCAGGTAGGAAAGCTAATGAGATTCTTATCTCCAATTAACCACCAGAAAACCAAAAGTGGGCATTGGTTCAAATGATAGAGCACTTGATTTGAGCTGAAGAGCTCAGGGACAGCACTAAGACTGACAAAAAATTAAATAAAAGAAAAACAAATCGGCGCCCATAGCCAATGGCTTACATCTGTAATTCTAGCTTGTCAGAAGTCTGAGATCTGAGGATCAAGGTTCAATACCAGACTGGGTAGAAAATCTATGAGATTCTTATTTCCAATTAACCACTGAAAACCATAAGTGGCAATGTAACTCAAAGTGGTAGAGCACTAGCCTTGAGCACAAAAGTTCAGGGACAGGATCCAGGACCTGAGTACAAACCCCACAACCAACAAAAAAGGAAAACGAATGAGAATCCACCTTAACGAAATAGCTAGGCGAGTAAAATATAAAGAATATCTTATTTAAAAAACTAATTTAGAATATTTTGACTTAAATGGCAGTATCATGAAAAGGAAAGACTGGGGTTGCATGTTATTTTATTTTATTTTACTTATTTATTTTGGGAGTAGAATAGGGCTTGAAATCTGGGCTGGGCACTGTGCCTCAGCTATTATGCTCAAGTCTAGTGCTCGACCACTTGACCCAAACCCCACTTCTGCTTTTCTGGTGGTTTATTGGAGAAAAAAGTCTTACGAACTTTCCTACCTGGGCTGGCTTTGAATCACGATCCTCAATGTAAGCTCCTGAGTAGCTAGGATTATAGGCATGAGACACCAATGCCTGGCTGGGATGATATTTTAGAGAACTAAAAACAAAAGAGACATAACAACATGAAATGAACCCTAATGAAAAATTAATTTGAAAAATTAATTTGAAAAATTAATTTGAAAATTTAATTTGAAAAATAGCAAGAATAATATCTGTCTCAAACAAGGAAATGTGTATCTGTATTTGATATAATAAGAGTATTATGAAAATATCATTAATTTTCTTAAGTATAATGAAGGTATAATGGTCGATAATGGAAGAATATTCTTAAAATTTAACTTTGTTCCATAACTTTCTGTGTGTTTATATAGTAACATACAGATAAAAAAGTAAGGAAAAAATGTCAAAAATTTTAAAAAGAACAAAGGCACTTTTTTGGTGGTTTTATTTTATTTTATTATATATATTTATATATATTTTTTACCAGTATTGGGTCTTGAATTCAGGTCTTCTTGCTCCTGCTTGGTTTTGTCACTCAAGGATAGCACTCTATTATCTGAAACACAACTCTGTTTCAAACTTTTTATGCTTAGCTCAATATAAGACTCTCACTCTTGCCGGGACTGGCTTTGAAACTTTATCTTCAGATCTCAGTATCCTGGCCAGTGACAATTACAAGCATGAGTGACCAAATGCCTGGCCTAAGTATGATTTTTAAGAACCAAGTACGTGAAGGACTGTGCTCACTATGATCAGAAAGGAGGAATACCTAGCCCCTGCCTACAAATTCACAGAATTTCTTGTTTGGGCTAGCTTTGAACACAGCCTCCTGAATAGCTAGGATAACAGATTTGAGCCACCATCACCTAACTTAATATGTGATTTTCAACTTCATAAAGACATGATAGTTTTTGAAAGAGAATGAGTTCATTTTGGTGGTTTGCAAATGCCAAATTACTACAAAATGGAAAAAAAACATAATTTATTGTTATTATTAAAGTACTGTAAGGTGTTCACAATTCAGGAAATGTATACATTTCTCTGTTTCCCCCTAAAACCCAGTGAAAAGATATTTTAAAAATAAATTTCTGAACAAGGCAGCAGTGGCTAAGGCCTGTGATACTAGCTATCAAGAAGGCTGAGATCATATAATCTAGGTTTAAAACCAGACCCAGAAGAAAACTCAGGGAGACAATTATATCCAATTAATTATTTAAAAAAAAAAAAACAGGAATTGTAGCTCTGTCTCAAGTATTAGAGCACAAAAGTCCAGGTAATGACCCAGAACATGAGTTCAAGTCCCAAGTCTGGTTGAATAAATTAATAAATAAATAAATAAATAAATAAATAAATAAATAAATAAATAAATAAATAAATATCTCTGACCAATTACCTATAACCCTAGCTACTTAGGAGGCTAAGACCTGGGCGCAGATTTTCAAAATCATCCTGGGCCAGAACATTTGTTAATAATCTTTATTTCCAATTATCCAGGAAAACCTGGAATGGGAGTGGTTGCTCAAGTAGTAAGTGCTTACCATTGTACCCTCAGTTCCAGTCGTAGGATTGGCACCAAAATAAATAAGTAAATTTATTTATTTTTGAGTTTTGAATCTTAGTCAGCATGGTAGATTTTTTGAAAGTCTTTCAGATAATAATGATGTGCATATACATTTATTAACTCAAAATTGAATTCATGCTGATATTTTCCTCAGTCATTTGAGTAATAAGTAAGCATTATCAAGTTCTTACTTGTTGAAATAGTTGTCATACAATCCCCTTTTCCATCATCAGTTCAAAAAGCCCAACAAGCCTCTTTGTCTGGGTGTCAGCACCTAGAATGGAATTTCTGGGCTGGGAAGGTGGCTCAGTGGAAGCGTGTTTGCCTTGCACGCATGAGCCCCTGGGTTCGCTTCCTCAGCACCACATAAGCAGAAAAAGCTGGAAGTGGCACTATGGCTCAAGTGGTAGAGCACTAGCCTTGAGCTGAAGAGCTGAGGGACAGTGACCCATGACCATAAATAGAGTTTCCCATACAAACTTCCTATACTGAACCAAGAAAATATCAACAAACTAAACAAAGGAATAACATACAAGTAATCAGAAGTCTTCCAACAAGAAAAAGTCCAAGCCCAGATGGATTCATTACTCAATTCTGTAAGACATTTTATTTTGTCCAGTCTTATGGCTTGAACTCAGGTTCTGAACCTGTCCCAGAGCTGTTTTTGCTCAAGGCTAGTTTTAGTACTAGTGCTATATCACTTGAGCAACCATGCCACTTCTGGCTTTTCTGTGTATGTGGCATTGAGGAATGGAACACACAGCTTCATGTATACTAGGCAAGCATTCTACCACTAACCCATCTTCTAAGCCCACTATAAGGCTTTTAAAGATGAAGTAATACTAATCCTCCTCAAGCTTTTCTGTGAAATAGACACAATATGGAGCAAACCCAAACTCATTCTATGAATCCAATATTACACTCATCCCAAAACTAGGTAAGGATCCAACAAAACATGTGAATGAATGATCAATTTCTCTGATGAACATAGATGCAAAACTCCTCAATAAAATATTAGCCAACAGAACCCAGAAACAAATACAAGTCATAAAAATATGATCAAGTAGGCTTCATCCCACAGATGCAAAGTTGATTTAATATATACAAATCAATAATTCACATCAGTAGAGCCAATATCAAGAACCACAAACTCATCTCAGTAGATGCAGAACAAACCTTCGACAAAAGACCACGCATTGACATTAAAAGCTCTGGAGAAACAAGGAATAGAAGGAACATTCCTTAAAACAATAAGAGCCATAGACAACAGGCCATACTAAATGGGGAAAAACTAAAACTATTTTCCTTAAAATAAGGAACAAGGCAAAGATACCCCTTCACTCCCCTCCTCTTCAATCTATACTGGAATTTTTAGCCAGACCAATAAGGAAAGAAAAGGACATTAAAGGAGCCACACAGAGTACGCAAAAATTAAACTAACGGTATTTGCTGATGACCATTTCTTATACTTGAGGACCCAAAAGCTCAACTCCAAAACTCCTACAGCTAATTAATCCTTTTAGCAAAGTATCAGAATGCAAAATCAATCCATAAAATTCAGTAGCCTTGGCCAGGCACCAGTGGCTCATGCCTGTAATTCTAGCTAATCAGGAGGCTGATATCTGAGGATCGTTGTTCAAAGCCAGTCCAGGCAGGGAAGTCCATGAGTCTCCAATTAACCACCAAAAAACTGGAAGTGGCACTTTTGCTCGCCTTGAGGTGAAGAGATGAAGGACAGCGCCCACAGCGCCCAGCTCAAAGTTCAAGCACTACGACCCAAAACAACAACAAATGGTTACTGAACCATTTGTTGGGCAAAGAATATACAAGCAGAAAGGAAAATAATGAAACTGACACCATTTGCAAAAGCTTCAAAAAATAGTAATTAACCTAACCAAAGATGTAAAAATTGCAAAAATCTAAAGAAAAAAATCAAAGAGTATATCAGAATATGCAAAGACCTTCCATGTTCATGTATAGGTAGAATATTGTGAAAATGGCCATAATGCAAAAAAATGATATAAAATTCAAGGCAATCTGCATCAAAATCCCAATGATGTACTTTACTCAGATAAATGAAAGAATCCAAAAGTTCATATGGAAAAAAAAAAAAAAAAACAGACCAAGAAGAGACAAAGCAATTCTTGGCAAAATAAGCCATTCAGGCAGTACCACTATAGGAGACTTCAAGTTCTACTAAAGAGCCACAATAACAAAAACAGCTTGTTATTGGTATAAAAATTGTTTCTAACATATTTATAAGATGATTTCTATGTTGCTTTGTATGTCCTTCCCCAATGATAAAACTCCTGCTTTCACTGTATTTGATGGTGCTATAATTTGTGGAGGGGAAGGGCAAAAACAAATCATTTAACTAGGGATACAGGCATAACCATTGCAACAATGAGCTGTACACGTAGTTATGTCAAAAAACAAACTTTACAACTTTGGTGGGGGGGTAGTTGTGGGTGGGATGGAGAATGGGAAGGAATGGGAAGGGGATACAAAGAACAGGCAACAATGCTTGTTAATAAATGTATTCATTATCTTGTCCATGTAATTGTAACTCCTCTTTACGGTATTTTCACAATAAAAAAAGAAAAATACAAAAAAAATCCGAAGACCAATGGAAAAGATTATATTAAGTGAAGTGAGTCAGGCCTAAAGAAACATAGGTTTCATGGTGTCCCTCATTTGTAATAACTAGTATACATCAATCAGAGATCTGAGGGACAAGCAGAAAAGTTCAAAAGCTATGTACATATGACCCAATAAGATGATGTTAAGAGAAATGAACCTCAAGCTAGGGACAGAAGTGTTTTTTTTTTCTTTCTATCTATTGTTTCTAACGTATTCTAACGTATTCACAATATACCACGTAATTTTTTTTTCTTTGTATGTTCCTCCCCCATCGTAAAACCCCTGTTTTCACTGTATTTGATATTGGTGCCTTGCAACTTTTATATACACTTTTCTAATTTGGGGATGGGAAGGGAAAAACAAAATGCTTAAATAGAGATATAGGCTGACCCATTGTAATAATGAGATGCACAATACACTATGCAGAAAAATGAGCTTTACAATTTAGGCCGGGGGTGGGGTGAGAGTGTAGTTTTGGTTAGGGGAGGAAAGGGATGGTAGGGAAAAACAAAGGAGGAAGTAACAATGATGATAAGAAATATACTCATTACCTAGCTTATGTAACTGCTAGATCTGAGGATAATTGTTCAAAGCCAGCAGGGACAGGGAAGTCCATGAGACTCTTATCTCCAATAAACCACAAGAAAATGGAAACCGGAACTTTGGCGCAAGCACTAGCCTTCAGCTGAATAGCTGAGGGACAGCGCCGAGACCCAGAGTTCAAGCCCCATGACCGACACACACACACACACACACACACACACACACACACACACACACACACACACACACAAATCACAGCTTCTTCAAATATTCCTGTTGGGACAACTTGGCAGCCATATGCAGAAAACTAGAAGTGGATCTGTGCTTTCACTAACATCAACTCAAAATGGATTAACTACCTTAAAATCAGCCAAACTACTGTAAGACATAATAGGAATGATATTAAAACTTATAGGTACAGTCAGGAACTTCCTGAATAGAGTTCCTGGGGCAGAACAGATAGGAGATAGATCCAACAAATGGGACTACATCAAAGGGAAAAAAATTCTGCACAGGCTAGGACATAGCCACTAAACTAAAAAGACAGCCAAGGAATTGGCAAAAGATATTTACCTGCAACACATCAGACATAGGGCTAATATTCAATGTATAAATGGACCTCTGGAAAGTACCCCTCCAAAACCTCATAAACCAATTACTAAATGGGCAGGGGAGCCAAGAAGAGACTTCTCAGAAGAAAAAGTAAAGAATGGGAAAGAAACATATTAGGAAAGTTTCATTATCCCTCGCCATAAAGAAAATGTAAATCAAAGCAATACTGAGATACAATCTTACCCAAATATTCTGAATTCTGACAACAAATGCTGATCAGAAAGTGGAGAAAAAAGGAATCCTACTGCACTGCTGGTGGGAATGTATACTAATACAGCAACTCTGGAAAGCAATCTGAAAGTTGCTCAAAAATCGCAACACAGACCTTCCCTAATACCCTCCCTACAGCCATACCACTTCTAGGCATCTACCCTGAGCATCATGAACCAGAATATGGCAAGGACACTTGCACAACCATGTTCCTTGCTGCTCAATTCACAGTGACAAGATATGTACACACCCAGATGCCCCACAATAAATGAATGGATCCAATAATTATGCTATCTATATACAATGAAATTTTACAGACAGGTCCATTAGAAAGAATAAAATAATGTCATTTGCAGGGAAATGGAAGGAACTAGAATAAACCATGTTAATAAAGTTAAGCCAAGATTAAAGAGACAAATGGCACATTTTCTTCCTGATATGTGGAAGTTAGATTTAAAACACAATGGGATATGAAAACTGTACAGGATTCTAGGCATCATGTACCGTGAATACAGTAGGGAAAAGCCTTTGTAGAAAATCACCAAGTTATAATACACAAGCATCTCTTCTTATGTATATAAAACTATATATACATATATATATGCATATGCATATATATATACATATATATATATATATATATATATACTGAATTGAATTGTAAAGATAAAGAAACAAGGAACTTTTCTTAATTGCTCTTTTCATTTTCTGATGACTCTGTATTCTTTACCCAATATACACTATATATGCATGCATATCTGACGTAAGATGGGAAAAGGGCACAGAATCAGTGGAAACTGGAAGAAAAATTCCAGCCGCAGAGCCCACTGGCTGTACTGGATATTGATGAAAGTGAACCATGCAACTTGCGGATCGACATGGGAGGGAGGGAATGGAACAGAATGGGGGAACAGATTAGACTATGTAAAAGGAAGGAAATATACTAGTTACCTGACATACAGAAAGATAACATTGCTGTATATCACCGCTAAAACAACACTATTTTTTCAAAAAGAAGAGAGCTCCCAAATGAGAACATATGAGAAAAGTGAAATAAAGAGAAGATAATTATGTTTTTGTAAGTCCTTGGTACCTGATAGTTTCAATCATTAGCTTTTTTCCTACCAACTGAGTCATACCTCTAAACCCAAAAGTCCTTACAATATTCAATTTTTTCCCTTGATTTCTTCACATTTTCTATTTACTTTTTGTTTTGTGTGTGTGTGTGTGTGTTTGTGTGTGTGTGCCAGAAATGGAGCTTGAACTCAGGATCTAAGTGCTGTTCCTGAGCTTTATTTTTGCTCGAGTGCACTCTACCACTTGAGCCAAATCTTCACTTCTGGATTTTCTTGTGGAGTTTATTGGAGATAAAAGAATCACAGAGATGTTTTATCATCATTAGATTCAAATCATTATCTTCAGATCTCAGCCTCTGGGATTACAGACATGAGCCAAGGTACCTGGCTTATGAATTGTCGTTCTTTTTTTAACAAGTTGGTGCCAGTTGCTCATGCCTGTAATCTTAGCAACTCAGGTGGCTGAGATCTGATAATCTAGGTTTAAAGACAACCTGGTTAAGAAAGTCTGTGAGGAAGTGGCACTGTAGCTCAAGTGGTAGAGCGCTCGCCTTGAGCTGAAGAGCTGAGGGACAGCGCCCAGGGCCAGAGTTCAAGCCCCACGGCAGACAAAAAAAAAAAAAAAAAAGAAAGTCTGTGAGACTATTATCTCATTAACTGGTTAGCAAGAAACCAGAGGGGGCACTGTGATTCAAACTGGTGGAGTGATAGCCTTGAGCACAAAAGAACAGGGACTGCAACCAGGCCCTGAGTTCAAGCTCCACATAAAAAAAAAGTAAAAACGAATTTGCAATCACTTGTGATCTCAACATCCTCAATTCCTGGTTTATTTAAAGCCAATTTGCATCTCAGTTTGCATGTATTTGGGGTGGAACTAAACTTGTATAACTGTTAAAAGAAAAAAATGAGCAGCTGTGTGCAGGAGGCTCATGCCTGTAATCCTACCTTCTTAGGAGGCTGAGAAATGAGGATGGTGGTTCAAAGCCAGCCTGAGCAGAAAAGTTCCCATGAGACTCCTATTACCAATTAACCCCTAAAAAACAAGAAATGGCACTGTGGTTTAAACTGGTATGCTATACTGCTAACCTTGAGCAAAGTAGCTCTGGGACAGCACCCATGCCCTGTATTCAAGTCCCATATCTGAAGGAAAAAAAAAAAAGAGTTCAGTGCTGGGAAGGTGGCTCAGTGGTAAAGTTCTTGACTTGCATGTATGAGCCTTTGGGTTTGATTCCTCAGTACCACATGAGCAGAAAAAGCCAGAAGTGGCACTGTGGCTTAAGTGGTAGAGTGCTAGCTTTGTGCTGAAGAGCTGAGGGACAGTGCCCAAGCCAAGAGTTTAGGAGCCATGACCCACAAAAACAAACAAACAACAAAAAGAGTTCAAACATTTAAATGATGTGTACAATAGACTATACACTAAAGATGAAAGATTATACGAATGAATTAATAATTAAAATGATCAACATTGTTTTGATTTTATAAGTGGTGGATATAGCAGAAAAAGTGATAAGAAATAATTATTCATTCTAACCACTCTTGTATTGTTTTAAACTCATTTACTACTTTTAAACTAAAGGAGCACATAAGTATCATTTTATAGAAAAACAAAAGTTGTACATGTATTTTAACCTGAATTCCACATTTTAAAATTTGCTTTTTTGTAAACAATCAGTATATTTTTATATAAAATACTTGTAATCCCTTTAATACTTCACATCATTCTAGTATTTGATTATATCATAACTCCTCCCTTCTTTCTTTTCTTCATTCCATTCCTTCACATGCTTTCCTCCTTTCTATCTTAGCAATTAAACTCAGGGCTTCATGCATTTTAGGTAGGTGCTCTACAAGGTGAACCATACACCTGCGCTTTTTGCTTTAGTTACTTCTGTTTTGTTAGTCATGTGGCTTGAACTCTGGGCCAGGACACTGTACCTGCACTCTTCAGCTAAAGGCGAGTGCAATACTGTTTGAGCCACAATTCCACTTCTAGTTTTCTATTGGTTTATTGGAGGCAGGAGTCTCACAAACTTTCCTGCCTAGACTGGCTTTGAGCTGTGATCTTCAGACCTCAGCCTCCTGAGTAAATAAAAGTATAGGCATTAATCACCTGTGCCCAGCTCTGCTTTAGCCATTTTTATGGCAGGGTTTTCTGTTTATGAGCAGGACAGAATGGATCACAATCCTTCTCTTTACCCTTTGTGAGTAGATGAAATTAAAAGCACAATGAATTTGGTTCAGATATTGATTGAGATCCAATAAAGTGAATGTTTGCCTGGGCTAGCCTCAAATCCTAATAATCCTCTCTGTATCTAGCAATTCAAGTGTGAGCTACCATGCCTGTCCCAAATTTCTGGTGACTAAAACATATGAACAATGTTTTAATATTTTTAAATGTTGAGTTTGGGGAAAATGAGTGCTTTTACTTGCCTAGTTTCAAATTTCACCAAAAAACCCAAATATTAACTTTTGGTTTCCTACATCACATTAAATAAGCAGATAAACTTTAAAAAGTAATTACTATTTAATGAAAAAAAGCTAAACAATAATCATCCTTACCACTTTAACTTTGGACTTAACAACTTATCAAACATTGTTTACATCATAGTTGTTTTTTCTGGGCAGTATTTTCGATAAACGGATCATTCCACCCCCAAGGTGGATGGCCAACCAGCCTATATCCACAGGAGTGAAAGCCAGGCCATAGGCCAATACACCAAAGGAAGAAATGGTCCAGAAGTATTGTAGGTGGCAATGTCCCAACATATGGGACAGCTTAAATAGAGCGTTTTCTTAGTAAAGATACTCTATTCAGCCATACCTCTTCTTCTGCTTAATTGGAGACAAGTCTCATGGACTTTGTTGCGTGGGCTGGTCTGAAATCATGATCCTCAGATCTCAGGTTCCTAAGCAGCGAGGATAATAGGCATGAGCCACCAATATCTAGATTACTTATTCCTTTAATAAAAGTAAAATGGCTACAGCATGGTTTAACAGAGAGCTTGAATCCTTTCCTGAGTCTTAGAGATCTTCTGACTAGAAGCAGAAGAGCAAACTGACATGTGGGAAACTGAATCTACCATATGAAACCATTTTCCAAAAGAGTATCTGGCTCATCAGTTTGGCTTCTGGACTCACAAAATTAACATTCAAGTAGAGGTTATACATTGAATGCTCTGCAGCATCATAAATCACTTGCTGGTCATTAAAAATCCCTCTTTTCAATAGGAAATGCTCAAAAAATTCTGTTCATTGAATAAACATGACAACCTTAGGAGATGGGAAATACCAGTATCCAATTGTATATTGTGGTGCTTGAACTCAGGGCCTGTTCCTGATTCACTTTCTAGAACTCTACTTCTTGAACCACAGCTCCATTTCTGTTTTTGTTTTTGTTTAGTTGGTCATGGAGCTTGAACTCAGGGCCTGTGTGCTCTCCCTGATCCACTTTCTAGCACTCTACCACTTGAGCCACAGCTCCATTTCTGTTTTATTTTGTTGTTGTTGTTATTCTTGGTAGTCATGGGGCCTGAACTCTGGGACTGGGTTCTGTGTCTCATCTCTTCAGGTTAAGGCTAGCATTCTACCATTTGAACCATAGTGTACTTCCAGCTTTTTCTTCTTATGTGATTCTGAGGATTCCAACTGAGGGCCTCATGCATGCAAGGAAAGCACACTTCTACTGAGCCACCTTCTCAGCCCACTTATGGTTTTTGAAGGATTAATTGGAACTAAGAATCTCATATGGCCTTTTCTGCCTGGGCTGGCTTTGAAACACAATGCTTCCATCTCAGCTTCCTGAGTAAGATTGTAGGCATGAGCCACCTGTTCTTGGCTCCATTCACATTTGTATACAAGTGAATAAAGCTCAGTGATATAGTGTTTTCCTCTTTAACCAAAAGCAGGTAAGAAACCAGAATTTTATTTGAAATTCAGTTGAATCTGAGTCTCTATTCTTAACAACCAGCCTGTAATTTATTTGATCTTTGCACAAGATTGTTAGTAGATATAGAACACATGTCATGATTTTTCTATTTCAAATGGCCCATGACAGATAGTTGGGCATGGTGGTGTAAGCCTGTAATTCCATCACTTGGGAGGCTGAGGCAAAAAACACATTAAGTTCAAGGCTGTCTTGGCTATGTAGTGAGATGCCATCTCAGAAGGGCAGAAAGGAAATGGCTCCTGACTATATAAGCCTTAGCAATTACTTTCCCATCTTCTGTGTCAACAAAGAATATTCTGAGACTCTCCAAGGCCAAACAGAAAGCATGGCCAAAAAGACTTTCCCAAAATACCTGGATACCAGCTGTGTCGACTCATTCTTGGGCCAATACAGTGTCATCCAAAGGCATTTTTGAACAGTTGGATCTATGACCCCTTCCCCTTCTCTTCAGAAAGCACTTAAGACATTGGCAACTGTAATATTAAGTGACTAGCAAGTGTCACATAGTACCTAAAGACACTAATGGTTCATGGTACACATTCTGTGAATTACAACTTATTAAGTTTGCTGCCAAAGCTTCAGCAGGTGCAGTACCAGTTGGGAGAGGACAGTAGGGTCCATAGCTTGAGCCCTATGACCTACTGAGTGCACCACTGAACCCAGCAGCCCTTCACAAAAGGCCAGGAGAAAAGGCTGGATTGACATAGAAGCATACCTTCCTTCTCAGGGGGCCACCATGGTTCGTGAGGCTCCTTTGGTGTGGCATGCTACCGTCACCTCACTTCTGCTTCCTGGCAGGATAAGTCTGACCACATGCCTGTGTCACTTCACTCCCACTTCCTGTCTGGGTGGGTAAGGCCATTTGACAGCACCACCTCACTCCTGCTTCTGGTCTGGGAGAGTGGGGGCTGTGGGCTTTCACCACAACACTCCTGCTTCTGGTCTGGCTGGGTAGTTGCCATTGTCTGTGTCACCTTACTCCTATGTCCACTCTGGATGAGTGGGGGCTGCATGCCTGTGTCACCTCACTCCTCCTTTCAGTGTGAGTGAGTGGGGGCCTCATGCTTGTGCTACCTCACTCCTGCTTTCCGTCTGGGTGGGTCCAGATTGGCTCTGAGCTTGTTAATCCCTGTAGATGCTGTTTACCAGCATGGATTGCAGCCCAGGCAAAGCATGACATTAAGGGATTAGAATGGCACTTTCTTAGGTTTGAGAACTCTGTTATAAAATTGTGTGTGTGTGTGTGTGTGTGTGTGTGTGTGTGTGTGTGTGTGTGTGTGTGTGTGTGTATGTGTGTGTATGCACATCATGTGTGTACCCGTGTTCACTGATCTTGGGGTTTGAACTCAGTGCCTGAGGTCTATCCCTGAGGTATTTGTTCAACATAGAGCTCTACTGATTGAGGCACAGCTCAGCATACAGCTTTTTTGTGGTTAATTGGGATGAAAAGTCTCCCAGATTTTGCTGTCTGGGCTGGCTTTGAACGACTATCCTCAGATATCAGACTGTTCCATAGATAGGATGTATAGGTGAGAGCTACTGGAAACTCTCTCTTTGCTCAATTGCTTTCCAGAGAGAAATGTGCATGGCAAGCATTCCGGAGGAAAAAGAATTGAATTCTTCCAATGAACAGTGGTGAAAATACTCAGGTTCTAGCCCAGTGTTGGTGAATCAAGCCTGTAATTCTATCAATTCAAGAAGCTGAAATCTGAGAAATGCCATTAGAAAGTGTGTGGAGGACTGAGTCCTTAAGACTCTTTATCTATAATGAACCATCACAAAACCGGAAGTTGAACTGTAGCTCCAAGTTGTAGAGAGCCAACCTTCAGTGAAAAAGCTCAAGGAAAGCACTCAGGTTGTGAGATCAAGCCCAGTGACCACAAAAAAAATGAGAAATATACCTGGGTATTCAGTATAAGTTTACCATTTTAAATATCACTTTCCCATTATATTTAGCTCTGTCATAGATGCATGAATCATAGGGGAATAAGAAGCTTGGCTAAAAAATATAAGCAGCATTGTGCGGGGGTGGGGGGCAATGCGTGCGTACATGCACATTTGGCAGTCCTGAGGCTTGACCCTAGGGTCTTCATCTCTTGCTTGGCTTTTTATACATCAAGGCTGGTATTCTGCCACTTGATCTACAGCTCTATTCCAAGATTTGTTTTTATTGTTAATTGGAGATTACAGTAGTACATACTTTCCTGCCTGTGGTGGCTTATTCTAAAACATGACTATTTTGAATCCTGCTGTAAAAAATGTGTGTGCACACAGCTCTACTATAACGCTGACTTAAATTTCTTCAGGTGTATATGTAGGATTTCCTGGGTGGAATTTCCACACTGATTTCTGTTGTGGATACATTGATTCATTTAATTGTCAACACTGTGTAGAGTGTCTTTCCCCACCTCTTTGCCAGTATTTGTGTTTTCTTTGATAATAGGCATTCTCATTAGGCAGAGATGGAACTTGAACATAGATTTGATTTGTGTTTCCTTGATTGCTAAAGACATTGAATATTTTTCGTGTATTCCGTAGACATCTATATTTGATTTGGGACCTATCTAGTCAATTCACTTACCTATTTATTGATAAGATTATTTGTTCTTTTCCCTTAATGTTCTTTGTGTGTTTCATATTTTGAGTCTATACATTCTAGACGTTAAGATTCCTTCTGTTACTTGAAAGGCAGGAGTTTAGGTTTATTTCACTTATTCTTAACAAAAGACACCTTGTAAGCTTCAAGTTATTTAATCTATGATTGATTTAAAAATGAGCTTACAGAATTAACTCTGAGTGACTGCCAACAAGTACAAGTTTTGAACTCAGACTTCAGTGTCCTCAAAGAGAGATATATTTTAGTATTTTAAATAAAAAGAGACGTATATTAGTATTTTAAATCAATAAAAGTTAATCAGCTACATTTTCTCAAAATATGTAATTCTAAATGTTTCACTATTCTTCAAGGTAAAACTATTGCAAATTTTAGCACAAGTTAACAATTTTACATTCTATTTATTTCCGTGGCAATCATTCAAGCTAGCCAAATTGAAAAAAATACTATTTTGACCATTTGCTGGTGGTTAACATCTGCAATCCTACTACTGAGGAAGCTGAGATCTGAGGATTGCAGTTCAAAGACAGTCTGGTCAGGAAACTCTGTGAGACCTACTTCCAGAAAACCACCAGAAAACCAGAAGTGGTGCTGTGGTTCAAGTGGTAGAGCACTCTCCTTGAGCTGAATAGCTGAGGGACTGCCCCCAGACCAAAAGGTCAAGGCCAACAACCAACCAAAACAAACAAAGCAAGAAGAAAAAAAGAAAAAAAACCAACTTTATGAAGAGGAAGAATCTCCAAGTTTTTATTCAAAGTTTTAATGCTTGTGGCAACTGTTTTCATTGGGTAAAAAGTGGACAGCTTATATATGTAATTGTGATAAATTTGCTACTATGTGGTTGGTTTTCTCCTATTTATAGTTTTATTCATCTAACATTATTGAAGATGAAAAATCCATGAAGGGCAAGACATATTATTTGGCAAAACTGGTCAGTTAAAATGACTAGTACATTCTAGTACTTTGGCAAAGAAGCTGTCATTTTTATTCCCTCCCTAGCATTTGAACAATGAAAAAAAAAAGTCTTGACTTTTCCAAAAAGTGAGTAAGACGGTTCATATTGAAATAGTTAGAAGATAGTGAAAAGAAAGTTTAGGGTGCATGATATGTTTAATTTTTAACCTTTCTCACAAAAAACTTCCAAGAAACTTAACACACATTGGTTATAGATATTTATATTAAAGAGCCCACTGCAGGTGCCTGACACCTATAGTGTGCAACTCAGGAGGACGAGATCTGTGATTGAGATTGGAGCCAGCCTGGAAAAGCAATCATTGCATGGATGATGCCTCCTACTATTATATCATGTCTTGTTCTCCAATCCTCAAAGTGAAGCTGTCTCCCCGCATGGCCATCCTTCTGATTTATTGACATTATCATTTTGATTTATGGTTTTCTCTAACAGCTTGACATGTGCATGGAGGCAGGCCATTCACATCTGTATTCACATCTGTCTCTCTAGTTGCCTACAATAATGCCTGGTCCTCAGTGCTTAGTAGTCTTGTGTGGAGATGAGCCTGTTCTGCTCATGAAATCTCAAAGTTCAATCAGGAAAGCTCATCAAACTGTGGTCTTGTGGTCAATCGTCATTTCTTCTAAATATTATTTTTTCCTCCCTCTGTATCTAAGTCCACCTAAGGGTGAGATCAGTGCCTGACATCTATCGGTTGTGATAGCAAAGGTGGCTATGACATCATAGAAGTTTATTGTGAAGCTTCAGGAAGACCTGATAACTGAGGCACCCAAATTGGTAGGTTCCCACATCTTGGAATACATTCCACATATCTGCAATCAAACCATCATTCATTCTCTGCTGGGCTCAGACTCAGCATGTTTCCCTTCTCTATTTAAAATAACGAAAAATGTCTTTTTGATATGTTATTGAATTATTGAAATGTGCCTCCAACCAAAAAAATGATTCCATTAGTGGAATGTAAATATAAGGCATGGATAAAAACAATCATAAAAACTCCTAGGGAAAAGATCAAAAGTGGCAGCTACTACAAAAGTTGTTTCTGAATCCCAGCACTGGTGTCACACACCATAATCCTAGTATAATATAAACTAATGAAACTTTTCTTTTTTTTACCAGTACAGGGGCTTGAACTCGTGGCCTGGGCTCTGAGATAATTTGATGAAGGCTAGCACTTTACTACTTGAGTCATAGCCACACTTCTAGTATATTTGGTAGTGTAGTGGAGATAAGAATTTCACAGACTTTTCTACCTATGTTGGCTTCAAACTGTGATCCTCGATGTCAGCCTCTTGAGTAGGATTACAGGCATGAACCACCAGTCCCCAGGTAAAAGTTATTTTTGTAAGATATAAAAGTTTACTTATACGGGGGAAGAGACGGGGAGGGCAACAGCGGTAGGGGAGGGCAGGGGCGAGGGAAGAGCCTGAGTGTTCCACACGCCCCGCACCAGCGCCTCCTGGCATGCCCCACTATCCTCCAACGGCTGGGACGGCTGCAGTCCTCTTGGTCCTCGCGGTCCTCAGGGGCCTGTGCAGCAGCAGCGGCAGCAGCAGGCAGCCAAAGCGGCCCACCTACCCTGCAACCCAGGCCTGGCCGGCGCGACAGCAGGTGATGGAGTAGCTGGCCACCAGTATAGCAGAGAAGCACTGAATGAGCCAACCCTGCGGTCCCAGAGGAGCCCACTCCCGTGCCGCATGCATCAGGCCTGCTGGCTCAATGAGTCAGGCAAGAGCTGCTGCATTGGCTTGTGATGATGCCAATAAAAGTGGATGCCAGCTGTGGTTCAGCAGAGTTCATATCCATCATCATACAGGCAACAACACATTCAGAGTGCTGGGCAGGAAGATCCAGGATCATCAATTGGTGATCAACTGTGCCATCCCCAAAGGATTAAAGTATAATCAAGCAACACAGACCTTCCACCAGTGGTGAGATGCCAAGCAGATGTACAGTCTTAACTATGGCAGCAAAGAGGATGCTAATGTCTTCGCAAGTGCTATGTGCATCATAGGCATCTAAGGCATGCATTGCCTTAGAAGTGCTGAATTCACAGGAGGCAGGACCAACATTGCCTAGACAAAATTCACAACTGCCTGATCAAATTCAAAATGGCCCATACGAAGAAGAGTTGGACATCCAAAGAAGACAACTGCAAGAACAGAAATGTCAGAAGGAGCTGGAGAGGGACAAGCTGGAGAGAGAAAAAATGGAGAGGGAAAGACCAGAGAGAGAAATGTAGAGAGAGAGAGGCTGGAGAGAAGTTGGAAAGAGAGAGGTGGAGCAGCTGGAGCGGGAGCAGATGGAGCAGCTGGAGCAAGAGGAATGGGATCAAGAGAGCAGAGTGCCGAGTACTGCCACCTCTGCCTTTGTGGAGACCCCTGTAAACTCTGAGCGGGGAGAACCCTCTGCTTCTGAGCCAGGCTTTCAGGAAGCCTCTCAGTTGTCGGAGGCTCCAGCCCAGCAGGGTGTTATCTTGGGACCACCTGCATCTCCATCTCCTCCACCACTCCCACCAGGTCCAGCCCAGGCCTCTGTATTCTCTCCTCCTTAACCCCCACTGCTAGCCTCTGGCCCTCTTCCCCCACCCCCTCTTCCTAATCAAGCCCCTCTCCTGTACCACCTCCTGCCCCTCCCTTCCAGCATCCGTATTTTTTTTTCTGGGATCCTTTTCAGAAGACAATCGTCCTTTAACTGGACTTGCAGCTGCGATTGCTGGAGCCAAGCTTAGGAAATTGTCATGGGTGGAAGATGTCTCTTTGCCCGATGTTCACAGATGTGAACTCCGTGTCAGCTAAAACAGACATGGGTGGTGGAAATGGACCCGTTCTCTTGGCAGGTAGCAGCTTAATGGAGGAAATGAGTCCCCTGATGGCCAGAAGGAGAATGGCCGAAAAGGGATCAATAATAGAAGCAAAAAATGAAGAATCAGAACCTGTAACTTCTAAGGTCTCATCAACAAGTACACCTGAACCAACCAGGAAACCTTGGGAAAGAACAAATACAATGAATGGCAGCAAGTCACCCGTCATCTCCAGATGAGATTCTCCAAGGAAAAATCAGATTGTTTTTGACTACAGGTCCTATGAGCCATTATAAGTCCACACCCTTGTCCCAGCCCAGTGCCGACGGGGTCCAGACAGAAAGCCTTGACTGTGACAGACTGAAGCAGGATATTTTAGATGAGATCAGAAAAGAACTAACCAAGCTGAAAGAGGAGTTCGTTGATGCAATCAGGCAGGAGTTGAGCAAGTCAAATACTGCATAGAGAAGCAAACTAAGCAGAGATAAGACTTGGATATGGAGAAAAACAAAAATTCCCACAAACAACTGTCAACATCAACCCTACAGTTACAAGCTATAAGAAGAAAATGGAAAAGGAGTCAAGGGAAAATCCCCATCCTCTGAAACCTTCTTAAGTTGTGACTCTGGCGATCATCTGTTATCATCTCCATTTCCTGCTGCTTTGACCTTTACTGCAGGATGAAAAGAGAGTTATGTATGAGTTTCCATAACATTTATGCAGAAAATATAAACCCATCAGGCAAGATCGCCATGCATTGAGATATTTTCATGTTGAAATAAAACCACACATTTCCCACAACCTACTGCTAAAATAAAGAGTAGAAAGGCTCATGAAGTTCTCCTCCCCCTTCCAAATCCTCCCCTCTTTGAGTGCTGAGGAACTGAGCAAGCTCTGCTTTTGTATTGCATGTGTCTCTCTCAGGTTTGTCTTCCTATCATATTTGGTATTCCATGACTAATTGAGATCAGCGCTATGTAGGTTTAGATCTTAAGATGAGGAACAAATAGAATTGTACATGTTTTCAAAGGATGACATTTACAAGAAAGTGTCTGTAGATGACCAGGTCCGTCATGAGGGATTGTAGAGTGATAGGAAGTCCAAGTTAGCCTTTAGTGGTTAATTATAGAAGAGAGCATTAAGGACTTTCTTCAATTTTCAGCCTCCTGAATCTGGCATAGCTCTTCTCTCCAATTAACTTCCCCACAAATGCCAAATGTTATGGTTAGTCCCATGTATGCACTGAGAGAGCATCTGAAATTCAATTTCTACTCCCAGGACAAGCAAAAATAAAAAAAATAATAAAAATAAAAGGAGGTGGAAGCAAGCACATATTAAAGTTTTAAAATGACCCAAATGTTGCTGGTCATGTGTGTAATCCTTACTACACAAGAGGCTGACATCTGAGGATTGCAGTGTCAAGTCAGCCAGGGCAGGAACCTGCTTTTGACTCTTATCTCCAGTTACACAGCACAAAACCTTGAGCTGTGGCAGAGATGTTAAAAACACCAGTATTGATTGTGAAAGCTAAGATATAGGGCCCAGAGTCAGAGGTGAAGCCGCAGGACCAATAACATTTTAAACGGAGAGAGGATGAAGAGAGGATGAAATCTGAGGAGCATGGGTCAAAGTTAGCCCATACAAGAAAGTCCATAAGGCTTTCTCTCTGTGTGCATCTGTGTGCTATCCTATGGCTTGAGAATGTTTTGTTCAAGGATAGAGCTCCACCACTCCCAACTTTTCATTGATAAATTGGAGCTAAAAGTCCCATGGACTTTCCTGCCCTGGGTGGCTTTGAACCATGATCCTCAGATTTCAGGCAACTGATTCATGCGGGGCTTTTCATAAGGCTCATCTCCTATTAGCTACCAAGAATTAAAAAAAGAGTTGATCTGTGACTTAAATGGCAAACTAGGCAATCACTTTTTAATCACTTTTTAGGACAGCACCTGGGGCCTTAGTTCAAGCACCAAGACAAAACAAGTATATCTACAAGCTTTCCTTTGGCTCATTTAGTAAGCCACTAGTCTTGAAGGAAAAGTTCTGGCATTGTATCCAGTCTCTGATTTGTAGCCCCAGGACTAGCACATATACAATAAAAAATTTTTAAAAAATGAAAAAAATTTTTAAGTGGAAAAAAGAACATATTAACATTTTAAAATGGGCAATGGTTATGTGTTTCATGTGTATAATTGGAGCACCTCAGGAATCTGAAATCTGAGGATCAGTTTGTAGCCAGACTACACAGAAAAGTACATTAGAATCTTATGTCCATAAGCCAGAAAAAAGCTAAAAGCTGAGCTGTGGAAGTTGTAAAACATCATCCTTGAGCCAAAAAGCTAAGAAACACAAGGACACTGGTGGTTCTGTCTTGTATTCCTAGCTACTCAGGAGGCTGAGGTATGAAAATCACGGTTCAAAGCCTTCCTGGGAAGGAAAGTTCATGAGACTCTTATGTCCAATTAACCACCAGAAAACCCTAAGTGACACTGTGGGTGAATAACTCGAGCATTCACCTTAAGCTGAAGAGCTCAAAGACAGCACTCAGGCCTAGAGTTCAAACCCTACCCTCCGTAAAAATAGTTAAGAAACAGCAATGAGGCCCAGAGATTAGGTCTATTGACCGCAATAAAAAAACATTGAAGTTGAAGGGAAGAGCTGGATAAAAATAGTAAAATAAGACAGAGGATGGTTGCTTATGCCTGTAAATCCTAGCTACCCAGGATGCTGAAATCTAAGGGCTGCAGTTCAAAGCCAGACCTACCAAAAACGTCCATGAGACTTGTGCATGTAATTACCAGTACGAAGAATTGAACTTGCCCTGTTTTACTCAAGGCTAAAGTCCTACCACTCCAGCTTCTTGGTGATTAATTGGAGTTAAGAATCTCAGACTCCGGCTGGGAAGTTGGCTCAGTGGTTGAGTGCTTGCCTTGCATGCATGAGACCCTGGATTTGTTTCCTCAGAACCACATATAAAAAAAAAGCCGGAAATGGTGCTGCAGCTCAATTGATAGAGCGCTAACCTTAAGCTGGAATGCTGAGGGACAGCGCCTAGGCCTAGAGTTCAGGCCCCACAACCAATGGAAAATAAAAGAACCTCAGACTTTGCTGCTCAGACTGGCTTCAAACCAAGAGCCTCAGATTTCAACTTCCTTAGTCATGCTGGGCTTTGCCTGAGACTTTTCAAAAAGGAAGAAGCTGGAAGTTGCGCTGTGACTCAGTTGGCAGAACTGAGCAAAATCTCTGAGGCAGTGGCCATTCTCTAGATTGAGAAAAAAAACCATAAAATCTTTCAAAAGTAAAAACACAATGTAGTACAAAAAATGTTAATATAATGCAAAGGAAAACTATGTTTCTTTTAAATGCAGCAAACAAGAACACACTACAAAATTTCAAAATAACATACTGAAAGTAAGGGGAAAGGAAAATTTTTAAAATTCATGCAAATATTAAATCTAAACTGACATGACCAAAATCTAATGTGATCAGAAACTTATCTCTTACTTTTCTCTCACTTGTAATTACTTACAAGCAATTGTCCCTCCAATTTCAGCACTAGTATGGTGATTTGGAAATGATCTTTCTATGCAGCCTTGTCTGAATAGGGATCTTCCTTCTTTAGCCTCGAGTTAAACTACAGCCACTGCCCTCATTTTAATTCACAAATCCTTTAAAATTCAAACTCAATATTCAAATGATGGATCATATGTAAATGTACGAATAAACATCAGAGATCCACCAGAGATCCTCTGAGGAATACAATCATAACAGTAGAAGAGCACCGACCATTCAAGGCAGGTAACAGAAGGAAGATTTAGCATTTCTTTTTTTGGATGTGCAGGGGGTTGAAAACAGGGCCTTATGATTGCTAGGAAGGAATACAATTCAGTGATATTAATTATATCTACACTACTTTGTAACCATTACCTCTGTTCGCGAACTTTCTTTTCAATACTGATGGAATCCACACAATCATTGAGTATTAATCACCCCCAATGACCTGCCCCAGAAACTTTTAATCTTCCATTTTTCTCTTATGAAATGGTTTAGTCAATATATTTCACATAATAGATTATTTTTGTGTCCTTCCATGACAGATATATATTAATTACAGCCTTTTGTGGATGAGTCATCATTTATGCATACCTCACGTTTTATAAACCTATTCATCTGATAGACACTCCAGGTGTTTACAACTCCTGACTATTGTAAACATTGCTGATGTTTTCGTTGGCATGTGAGCTATTGGTTTTGTTTTCAGTTCTTTTGGGTATACAATGAGCAACGGAATTGCTGGGACATGTGGTAATGCTATGCTATGTTAGAAGAATGTGTCAAATTCTAACATTATTGCTATATCACTTTCATCAACACAGAAATGTACAAATGATCAATATAATGTACAAAAGT
>NW_027203565.1:0-68518 GCF_024711535.1 Dipodomys merriami
CACTGCAGCAAGTGTTAAGTTTTTATTTTTTTTTAAGTTTTAATGTTTTAAATATGTTTAATTTTGGGAATTTGCTTATATGCCAAAATTGATTGTTTGGTAGGTCATATAACTTTTCTATAAAGTATTAAAATTTATGGTAGCAGACATATACTACTAAGTATGTACATTTCAGAGTTTATAGAAACTTTACTAATGAGAAGTTGCAAAATCTTTGTATTAAGAAACAGCAAAGAGTTAAGACAGTTTCTGTTAAAACTTTAGGGCTTCCTTACTTAATATGTTAGCGAGGAACAAAAATGATTGTATAAACCGTATGCAGATGATGAGATGAGACATATATAGTAATCTTAGAGTGTAAATTTAAAGACTACTCATAGCCTATAAAACTCTTGTTGAGCATCATAATCTTAGCCAGTTTTAAATGTACAGGAATATGAGAAGAGTTCCGGGAAGATGGCAGAGGAGAAGCTGGAATCTGAACAAGCTCTCCCATAGAAAGCAGTTTTAGAGTTCCAATGAATAGTCCTAAGCCAGAGAATCACACCAAGTGTGCCATCACAGGACAGAGAGTTAGGCAAGAGAGGGGAAACCCAGGCAAGAAGAGACATCTGAGCGCTTACCAGCAGCCACCAGCGACCGCAGGGCACCATACCTGAGCCACAGAGAGTCTGGGACAAGGAGCCAGACACAGTGGGTGAGTGGATTCTACACAACATCAGCAAGAACCAACAAGGAGCAGACATCTTCATCCTGCAGTTTGCAGACCAGAGACGACCCAGGAACCAAGACTGGGCATGAGTAGAAGCCCGACGTCCTCACTCCTTCTCAGGGAGCAGAGGAGGGAAGGGCACTCTTTCCCTCCCCCAGTACTGGAGATCTCCATCTTGGATACCGACAAAGCTCAGGGGAGCTGCCAGCTCCAACTCAGGCCGTGGAATAAAACGAGTCATTTAGCAGGTCACAAGAATTTAATGGCGGCGTGGCCTGCCAGACTCAGCTCCATCCAGGGAAAAGTTACCCAGCTCGGGCGCGAGCCATAGGAGAGGCTTTCCTCACCGGGTAATCAGAGCCAGAGGTTGCCCCTCCCTCTAGCAGCCACCACAATCAATTGAAAATCAGTAAACAGAAACCCTGAGAATGGCTCCAGTCTGGGCTCTGTGAGGTTTTCACAAACTAGCCCCCGGGAAAAGCTACTGTATGTTGAAAGGCCTCAACTCTACCCAGAACCTAGCCTCATCACTGTATCCCCATCTTCTGTGATTCTCAGAACAGATCAGCCTCCCATTAAACTAACCTGGAGGGGGATCTCAAAATCCTGGGTAAAGCAGAGCAATTTTCTGCCTGTTCCAACAAACTGACTTAAGAAACCAATCAAGCCACAGGACCACAAGCAGACCAGAGACTTCCACAAGAGGCTGGTTACAGACACAAGGGAGATACAGGATTTTTCCCACCCCTACCCCCCAAAAAAATCAAAGAACTTTTTCTTTTCTTCTTCTTCTTCTTCTTCTTCTTCTTCTTCTTCTTCTTCTTCTTCTTCTTCTTCTTCTTCTTCTTCTTCTTCTTCTTCTTCTTCTTCTTCTTCTTCTTCTTCTTCTTCTTCTTCTTCTTCTTCTTCTTCTTCTTCTTCTTCTTCTTCTTCTTCTTCTTCTTCTTCTTCTTCTTCTTCTTCTTCTTCTTCTTCTTCTTCTTCTTCTTCTTCTTCTCCTTCTTCTCCTTCTTCTCCTTCTTCTCCTTCTTCTCCTTCTTCTCCTTCTCCTTCTTCTCCTTCTTCTCCTTCTTCTCCTTCTTCTCCTTCTTCTCCTTCTTCTCCTTCTTCTCCTTCTTCTCCTTCTTCTCCTTCTTCTCCTTCTTCTCCTTCTTCTTCTTCTTCTTCTTCTTCTTCTTCTTCTTCTTCTTCTTCTTCTTTTTTGGTACCTTATATAAATTTTTTTTTCTTTTCTAAAACGTTTTTTAATCTTTAATTTTTGCCTTTTTTGAAAAAAAAATATTTTCCAGTAACCTTTTTTTCCTCTTATAATTTTTACTTTAGGTATAAGTGAAAGTGCGTTTTTCTTTTTTTCTTGTCTTCTTTCTATTTTTTTTTTCTTTTTAAATTATCTTTTTGGTTTTTGTTTAGCTCTACTGAAGTTTTGACCTTTTTTTCTTCCTTTCTTATTCTTTTCACCTTTTCCTCTCTTTTGTTCTTCTTTATGTGACTTAACTCTTGTTCTGAACATCCTCAGATAAACCCATAGTCAACTAGTAGACCCTATCCCCCATTGTGTACACACTTAATCCACAAATTTATTACTCAATTCAAAACTTCTGAGACTTAAATTCCTTAATAGCAGTACCACCTCTTTAACCTATATAATATTTTAAGCATTTTTATTTTTAAGTTTTTTGCATCTTCTCTATGTCCATCCCCTTCTCTGAATATATTCATGTTCCTCTCTAAATAGTTTGTTTTCGAATCTCCATAATATCTTTAATTTTTACTTTTCTATTTTTTCTGGTCTCTTTTCTTTTCCCTTTCCCTTTCTTCTTTTTCTCTCTCTCTATACTTGCATCCTACCCAACCTATTTCCTGCATTGATATTAGGACGTAGTTAACTCTCCCTGTGCCTCCCCACACCAATCCATTCCTATTTTTTACCCACATCTCTCCCTAAACCTAATAATTTCTGGTTTTCCAAATTCTTCTCTGCGGTTCGAAGCCCATTAACATATAGTTGTTTGATGTTCAATAGATGTATCTGTTGAACTAGATTGTATCTGTTGACTATTCACTGTGCAAATTCAGACTTGGGTTGATGATTGACTTAAGATAGTGCTCTAGCACAAAACTGGAACTATTTTCATCTCAAATGGGCAGAGTAAGCACGAAAAACACAAGAAAAATGGCAAATCCGGGTATCTCAATTCCCAATCTTGATAATAAGGGGACAGAACAGATAATGAATAATCCAGAGGAGAGTTCCCATATAGCTCTACAAACATGGCAGGCAAACATGATAAATGAAAAGATAGAAAACATACAAAGGACACTATATGAACGTGATAGGGAGAGAGAGGAGGCAATCCAAAAGTTTATACAGCAATATCATAAGGGTGTGGAAGCTACTCAAAGACTG
Source organism: Dipodomys merriami (assembly GCF_024711535.1). Taxonomy (NCBI): domain Eukaryota; kingdom Metazoa; phylum Chordata; class Mammalia; order Rodentia; family Heteromyidae; genus Dipodomys; species Dipodomys merriami. The sequence continues at coordinate 3,120 of NW_027203565.1, forward strand.
ATACAGGATTTGCGTGAGCAGCTTGAGAATACTCAAACAGAAAGGCAGGAATGGCATGAACAAGCTGAGAACAGTCAAAGAGAACTGCAGGAATCCCACGAACAGGAGGAAGCTAATCAAAGAAAATACAGGAATTGAGAGTGCAGGAAGAGAATACACAAAGATCACTAAAGGCATTCATGGAATCCTTTAACAATGAGCTGAAGGAAGTCAGGGAGACCACAAAGGGAATGCTGAATGGAACCCAACAGAAGGAATGTGAGTCCAAAGAAACCATAACCAATCAACTAAGTGATCTGAGAATAAACACTGAACACCAAATTAAGGAAGTAAAGAAATTCATACAAGTTCTAAAACAGAGCTTCAACAAAGAATTTGAAGCCATCAAAGCTGACCAATTAGAAGGAAAAGAGATAAAAAACAAAGTACAGAGTCTTGACAGCAGGTTAGACCATGCAGAAGATCGAATCTCAGGGATTGAAGACAGCCTAGATATTATAGAGAAAGAACATACAACCATCCAAGACAAGTCCACGAAATATGATAGATCTATCCATCACCTGGAAGACACCATCAGAAGGCCTAATATAAGGATAATGGATATAGAGGAGCACCTAGAATCAGAAGTTAATGGTCTAGGAAATTTGTTTAACACGATCTAGCAGAGAACTTCCCAAACATGCAAAAAAGATAGGCCTATTCTGATACAAGAAACTTTTAGAACCACAAATAGACCAGAGCAGAATAGGACATCCTACCGTCACATTATAATACACACAGGATAAACTCAGACCAAGGAAAAGATCCTTAAAGCTGTCAAAAAGGAAAGATCAATCACCTACAAAGGGAAACCAATTAGAATCATCTCTGATTTATCAGCAGAAACAATTAAAGCAAGAAGAGCATGGAATGATGTATGCCATGCCCTAAAACCAAACAACTATCAACCAAGAATACTGTATCAAGCTAACTCTCCTTCGTAAGTGAAGGCCAAATAAAAACCTTCGATAGCAAAGAAAAATTGAAATAATACATCTCCACCAAACCAGCCCTACAAAAGATTCTGAAAGAGGTCCTACACATAGAAAACCACCAAGACCACAATAAAGGCCAAGAAAGTACACCCAAACTGAGAATCCAAGAAGCATAGGAAGAACCCAGTTTTTGCAGCCCCCAAGATGATGGATAACATGGCAGGAACACCCAAATACTTCTCAGACCTATCTCTTAATGATAACGGACTGAACTCTCCAATTAAGCGACATAGACTGTCAAGTTGGATTAAAAAACAAGACCCTTCTATCTGCTGCCTTTAGAAGTCACATCTTGCCCTTAAAAACAAAAACATTTTCAATATTAAAGGCTGGAACAAAATCTACCAAGCAAATGGCCCTCATAAGCAGGCAGGAGTTGCAATCCTAATATTAGATAAAATATACTTCAAATTAATATTCATGAGAAGAGATAAAGAAGGACGCTACATACTAATTAAGGGATTTCTCCTTCAGGAGGATATTACAATTCTAAATATCTATTCGCAAAACAATGGAGCACCCAAATTTATCCAAAAACACTACTTTCCCTCAAATCCCATATTGATCAAAAGACATTAATTCTTGGGGATTTTAACACACCAATCTTGCCTATAGATAGATCAACCCGGCAAAAACTCAACAGAGAAACCGCAGATCTAAACAGCTGCATAGATCAACTAGACTTAACAGACATCTACCGAACATTTCACCCAGCAGCATCAGAATACACGTTTTTCTCAGCAGCACATGGAACGTTTTCTAAAATAGACCACATTTTAGGCCACAAAGCAGACTTGTCTAAATTCAGAAATATTGAAGTTATACCTTGTATTCTCTCTGACCACAAGGGAATAAAATTAGAACTCAACAACAAAAGCCACCAAAGAAAGTGCAATATCTCAGGAAGGCTGAACAACACACTGCTGAATCATGAGTGGGTCATAGAATGATTAGAAAGAAAATTCAAATGTTCATGCTATTCAACAAAATGAACACACAAATTACCAGCTCCTCTGGGACATAGCAAAGTCCGTACTCAGAGGCAAGTTTATAGCTCTGAGCTCCTATATCAACAAATTGGAGAGATCTGAAACTAACAATTTAATGACTCATCTAAACCAAGTTGAAAAGAGCAGCAAGATAAACCCCAATCCAGTAGATGGAAAGAAATAATTAAAATTCAATCAGAATTAAATGAAATTGAATCCAAAAAAAGTATAGAAAGAATCAACAAAACAAAGAGTTGGTTCTTCGAAAAAATTAACAAAATTGACAGACCCTTAGAAAATCTTATCATAAAAAGAAGAGAACACACCCAAATAAAAAAACTCAGAGATGAGAATGGAAAGATCAACATGGAAACGACCAAGATTCAGAACAATATAAGGTAATACTTCTCAAAACTTTATGCTAATATGTTTGAAAACTTGACAGAAATGGACTTGTTCCTAGCAAATATTGACCTGCCAAAACTAAATCAAGATGAATTAAACCAGCTTAACAGGCCCTTATCAATCATTGAAATAGACACAGCAAAAGAGCCTTCCCAGCTAAGAAAAGTCCAGGACCAGATGGTTTTACAGCCGAATTCTAACAAGGCCTTCAGAGCGGAGGTCACACCAATACTCCTCCAACTCTTCAACAAAATTGAAAGAGAAAGTTCAGTACCGAACACATTCCATGAAGCCATCATAACCCTCATCACAAAACCAGGCAGGGACTCCTCAAAGAAAGAGAACTATAGTTCTTGATTTTTGCTGTTCTAACTGGAGTGAGGTGATATCTCAATGTTGTTTTGATTTGCATTTCTTTTATGGCTAGGGATGTTGAACATTTCTTCATGTGTCTATTGGCCATCCTTCTTTCTTCTTCAGGGAAGCTTCACTTTAAGTCTTTCGCCCACTTATTTATTGGGCAGTTGTTTCTTTGAGGATTTGTTGTTGGGTGGTTTAATTTTCTGAGTTCCAAGTATATTTTAGATATGAGACCCTTGTCCTTTGTATGGCTAGTAAAGATCTTCTCCCAATCCGTGGGCTTTCTATTGATCTTGCTAGCTATGTCATTTGCCCTGCAGAAGCTCTGCAACCTTATGCAATCCCATTTGTCCAACCTTTCTTTGATTTGTTGTGTTTCTGGGTCTCTATTCAGAAAATTTCGGCCTGATCCAAGGAGACCTAGGGTTTCTCCTATTCCATCCTGTAATGTTTTCAGAGTGTCTGCTTTGAGTTCAAGGTCTTTGATCCATTTGGAGTTGATTCTACATTGGAAGGATAATGCATACATTTCTTACCAAGCATTGCAGCCTCCTCCTTTGTTTACCCTTCACCTCCCTTCCCAGCCTCCCCCCTTCCCCCCACCCATTCATACCCCCCTCCCCCCCTACACCGACACTGTAAAGCTTGCTTTGACATGACATTTTGTAATTCTCCTTGTTGAAACAGGTTCACCTGAATCCTTAAAAGACTTGTTTGTCCCTATCTCCTCCACCTGTTATACTGACATCAAATAAAATGAAAGCAGGGGTTACACTGTGGGGGAGGGACATACAAAGTAACAAAGAAATAATCTTATAAATGCGTTAGAAACACATGCATGAAAGAAACGAAAACATTAAAATACATATTTAAGGGTTCGTTTTCCTAACATCACATTATCTGACCTTTTCCGCTTGACTCATACCTATACTAGATATTGCAAATAAGGGAAACCATGGGACCTATGTTTCTTTGGGCCTGGCTTACTTCACTTAATATAATTTTTTCCAAGCCTTTCCATTTCCTAACAAATGGGGAAATGTCATTCTTTCTGATGGAGGCATAGAATTCCATTGTGTATATATACCACATTTTCTTGATCCATTCATCTACTGAGGGGCATCTGGGTTGGTTCCATATCTTAGCTATGGTAAATAATGCTGCAATAAACATAGTTGTGCTGGCAGCTTTAGTGTGGTCTTGTTTGTAAACATTTGGGTAAATGCCCCAAAGTGCGATTGCTGGATCATAGGGGAGATCTATGTGAAATCTTTTGAGGAACCTCCATACTGCTTTCCAAAGTGTTTGAACAAGTTTACATTCCCACCAACAATGAAGTAAGGTTCCTTTCTGTCCACATCCCCTCCAGCATCTGTGTTCTCAAATAAAATAAAATAAAATTAAAAAAAAAGAAAGAGAACTATAGACCCATTTCTTTGATGAACATTGATGCAAAACTTCTCAACAAAATTTTAGCCAACCAACTTCTACAATTCATCCAAAAAATCATACGCAACGATCAAACAGGATTCACTTCAGGGATGCAGAGCTGGTTCAATATAAGCAAATCAATTAATATTATTCATCACATCAACAGGAGCAAGGATAAGAACCACATGATTATCTCAATAGATGCAGAAAAAGCATTCGACAAGATCCAACACCCCTTTATGATGAAGGTTTTTGAAAAATTAGGACTCCATGGAACAATCCTCAATACAATAAAGGCTGTATATGACAAACCTACAGCCAGCATTATACTTAATGGTGAAAAAATAAAGCCATTCCCACTTAAGTCACGAAAAAGACAAGGATGTCGACTCGCTCCACTTCTCTTCAATCTAGTATTAGAATTCCTAGCTACAGCAATAAGAAAAGATGCAGACAAAAAGGTGATCCAAATATGGAAAGAAGAAATAAAACTCTCCCTCTTTGCAGACGACCTGATTTTGTATTTAAAGAATCCAATAGACTCCACTCCCAAATTACTCAAGGTGATTGAAAACTTTGGCATTGCAGACGACATGATTTTGTATTTAAAGAATCCAATAGACTCCACTCCCAAATTACTCAAGGTGATTGAAAATTTTGGCAAAGTAGCAGGGTATAAAATTAACACCCAAAAATCAATGGCTTTTCTGTATGCCAACAGTGAGAAAAGTTTGGCTGAAATTAGGAAAGCAACTCCATTTGTAATAGCCCCACAAAACATAAAATACCTAGGAATTAAGTTAACCAAAAAGTGAAGGACTTCTATGATGAAACCTTTAAAATCTTGAAATAGGAAATCCAAACAGAACTTAAAAAATGGCAAAACCTCCCATGCTCCTGGATTGGAAAGATTAACATCGTGAAAATGGCAATACTTCCCAAGGCTATCTACAAATTCAACGCGATACCTATCAAAATTCCAACCTCATTCTTCTAGGAAATAGAAGAGGCAATCCAAAAATTCATATGGCACAATAAAAGACCCCGCATAGCAAAAACGCTCCTCAACGGAAAGAACACTGCTGGAGGAATATCAATACCAAATTTCAAACTCTACTATAAAGCCATAGTATTCAAAACAGTTTGGTATTGGCATAAGAACAGACCTCAGGACCAAAGGAATAGAATTGAAAACCCAGAAATGAACCTACAGACCTATAGCCATCTAATCTTCGAAAAGGGAGCTAAAACCATAGAATGGAAGAAAGACAACCTCTTCAGTAAATGGGGCTGTTAAATTGGTTAACAACTTGTAGAAAACTAAAGCTAGATCCTTATATATCACCCTGCACCAGAATCAACTCCAAATGGTTAAAAAACCTTGTATTCAAAGCAGACAATCTGAAAACATTACAGGATGTAATAGGAGAAACCCTAGGTCTTCATGGCTCAGGCCGAAATTTTCTGAATAAAGACCCGGAAACACAACAAATCAAAGAAAGGTTAGACAAATGGGATTGCATGAAGTTGCAGAGCTTCTGCATGGCAAAGGACATAGCTAGCAAGATCATTAGAAAGCCCACGGATTGGGAGAAGATCTTTACTAGCCATACAAAGGACAAGGGTCTCATATCTAAAATATATTTGGAACTCAAAAAATTAAATCCCCCAACAACAAATCCTCAAAGAAACAACTGCCCAATAAGTAAGTGGGCTAAAGACTTAAAGAGAAACTTCTCTGAAGAAAAAGAAGGATGGCCAATAGACACATGAAGAAATGCTCAACATCCCTAGCCATAAAAGAAATGCAAATCAAAACAACATTGAGATGCCACCTCACTGCAGTTATAATGGCCAAAATCAAGAACTCTAACAGCAACAGACGCTGGAGAGAATGTGAACAGAAGGGAAGCTTACTTCATTGTTGGTGGGAATGTAAACTTGTTCAACCACTTTGGAAAGCAGTACGGAGGTTCCTCAAAAGACTTCACATAGAGCTCCCCTATGACCCAGCAATCCCACTTTTGGGCATTTACCCAAATGTTTACAAACAAGACCACACTAAAGCTACCAGCACAACTATGTTTATTGCAGCATTATTTACCATAGCTAAGATATGGAACCAACCCTGATTTCCTTCAGTAGATGAATGGATCAAGAAAATGTGGTATATATACACAATGGAATTCTATACCTCCATCAGAAAGAATGACATTGCCCCATTTGTTAGGAAATGGAAAAACTTGGAAAAATTATATTAAGTGAAGTAAGCCATGCCCAAAGAAACACAGGTCCCATGGTTTCCCTTATTTGCAGTATCTAGTATATGTATGAGTCAAGCGGAAAAGGTCACATAATGTGATGTCAGGAAAATGAACCCTTAGATATGTATTTTAATGTTTTTTTTTCTTTCATGCTTGTGTGTCTAACGCATTTCTAAGATTATTTCTTTGTTGCTTTTTATGTCCCTCCCCCACAGTGTAACCCCCGCTTTAACAAAATTTTATGTCAGTATAACTTGTGGAGGAGATGGGGAAAAAGAAGTCGTTTAAGGATTCAGGTGCACCTCTTGTAACAATGAGAAGTACAAGTTGTCATGTCAAAAACGAGCTTTACAACCTCGGTGCGGGGGGAGGGGAAGAATTGAGTGGGGGTAGGGGGGATGATGGGAAGGTATGTGAAGGGTAACTAAAGGAGGAGTCTGCAATGCTTGGAAAGAAATGTGTGCATTATCCTGCCCATGTAATTGTAACCCCTCTGTACAGTATGTTCACAAATAAAATAAAAAAAGGAATATGAGAAAATAGTAAAATCTAATGTGTAGTACATTTCAAATACTGGAATCAATGGTATTAGGTTTTTATTTTATTAATCATTAATATTTAATTATTGGTTTTCTTTATTTGTAGCATTATTTTCCTTGTTGTAATATAATACAACTTTTTGTAAGTCATCATTACGAGGTACTTTGAGAATGCTACTGGGATGGCCACACCATTTTTTATAGGTGCATGTGAATTTACAAAGAGCAAAATTAAGAACAAAATGTTGATTAAATGTTTCTCAAGTAGAGTTTGAATCAGGAGTGTTGATAAATGTCCACACATTAATCTTAGCCCTAGGCTGAAGCAGTTGTTTTACAGAGTTGAGGCCACAAAATTGAGAGACGGTTTTGTGTTTAGTTTTTTGGTTTTGTTTCTGTTGGTTGTGGGGCTTGAACTCTGTGTCCTATGTACTGCTCCTCAGCTCTTCATCTCAAGGCTATTGCTACCACTTGAGCCACAGCACCACTTCCATCTTTTTCTGCTTATGTGGTGCTGATGGGTTATCATACATCAAATACCTTCAAATGTGCATGTAGAGTCTAAAGTTAGCAGTATGAATATTCTCGTACAGCTCTTGTTTATTTATTAGTTCTGAACTTTCAGTATTATGATATTTCTCTCTTTCATTCTCTCTTATTTCCTCGCTTTCTCTTTCATGCTCCATGTCTGCTACTTAGAATTTCTACTGAGCTACTATTATCCTTCAGGACCCACTGGGATTTTGGGGAAATGATACGGACCAACAGTTAACCTTGCATTCTTTAAGAGTTATAACGGTGACGTGATATTATTCTTTCCCATTTTAAATGGCAAACCAACACATCTAGGAATTGCTATTCACTTTTACTATTATTACAAATTTTCCTCATAGGAATCATTGGGACGAATAACATACTTATAACTTGTGTCCTAAAATATCTTTTCCTTTTACAAGCAACCTTTTTCTTTTATTATAATTAAGTAACAAAAACAAAGCTATCCTATGGCAAGTAGGCTGAAGTTGGTGACAGGGATGAAAAACAAGGAAGTGGGGGAAGTGAGCACAGATTCTCAGACCATGTACACTTTGTGAGAATGACAATGTGCTGGGAAGTCTAGAACAAATCACTGTACACCTGATATATATATAAATATATTTATATATGTATATTTATTTATATGTGCATATATGTGTGTATGTGCCCTTATATATGTAAACATGTATATTGCTATACATACAAATACACACATACATATACATATGTATACATGCACAGATGGAGAAAGATGCATAATACAGCCAACACAAGTTTCACTACTTGTTGAATATGCCCTAGACGGAATGCTTGGAATCAAATATGTTGAAGATATATTTGTCTCTAAGAGTTCTTTTCGCACTTCTCTTATCCCTTAAAACTGGTAGGTTTTAAGATTTGACTTGCAAATGCAGTACAAGTGATAGCACATCACCCAGAAATCTCAGTAAGTATAGGTCATATGGTGTCTCCTTGCTCCCCACGGAATGCTTGCTCTTGTAGATACTCTCAACAACCAAAACAGCAGGAGAATATCCTTGTAAAGAATAACGTTATACGGCATCTTTCCTTGAGCTCTTTTCCAACAGCCAGCATCAATTCCTAAGTAATGAGTGAGTCCACAGAAGACTGGAGCTCAGGTCAACATTTAACCAACCCATATGATAAGTCTAAAGTGAGAAATGCAGACTGAGGTCTTGCATTTCCTGGCCACGAAAATAAGAAAAAGTATTTGTAATGTATGAAAATTTGAGAATAATTTGAATCCTGTCAATAAATGTGCAGAATACAATTATACCAACTGACAAAAGAAGCATTTCATTTGTGTGCTTTTGGACTTGGTGAGTGATTTTAGGTGTGTCTACACAAGTAGAATCAACATAAATCAAGCTACCATTTCTTCATTTAAGAGACAAGGAAAGGATACAGGTTGACCCACTGTAGCAATGAGATGTACAAGACACTCTTATCTGGGGGGACTAAGACCACATGATGGGTTTTTCTACAACCCCCATTCTTCCACCAACCTTACTTCCCTCTCCTCTTCACTATTCTAATGGTTAAATTATTTATTTCATATACTAATCCACCTCATCATCAAAATTGATTTAAAGGTCTTCTGCTCTTGTTATCAATGTTGATTTAAGGGTTGAAATTCTGTTTGTCAAAATTTGCCATGCATTTTGTTTGGTATTGCCTACTATTCTGACATTGACCACGTGGTTTTATCATATTGGGAAAAAAATATCACTTTGTCACTGGAATTCCAAAAAAACTTATGGGTGATTTTGATTTTTTAAAAACCCAAGTGCATCTTAGAACTTTAGTTTAAAAGTGTGTGTGTGAAAACATGTTCAACATAATCTCATTATAAAAACTCTGCAACAAGTTATCTTCTTCTATGTCTTGATAGTGATATTTCCTATCAAATGTGCTGTTTGTTAAAAGAAAACCTTTTTTTCAAGAGCAGTAGTAAAAGGAATGAGACCCAGCTCAGCTCCTAGCCAGCTGTGATGAAAAACAAACCAGTAAGGAGGTAAGAATTGTCTTAAAATGTTTGTTCCACATATCTTTTTCTGTCCCCAGAAAGTTCGAGTATTGGAGATGGTATGAGTAAGCCTTAAAAGACAGCTTGAGAGTAAAGTTGGTAAGTAATCCTTGGCTGTGGTTTAACATTAAATCTAGCATGTCATTCTCTATGTCCATCTAAAGTCGTTTCTTTAACGTCTGTGTATAATTTTGTAAGTAACTAACCAGGAGTTTTGACAATTCATCCGAGGGAGGCAGTCTTGCCCAGATCCTGCCTGGACCATCCTACCTCCACCATGGTACACTGGACTCCTGCCTGACTCCATTACACACAGCTGATTCTTGGTAAAAGACTGATTTAGATTTACAAACACTAAGAATATTGTGGGACACTCTCTGTAAACCTTACTCATCCTGATATGAAAAAGCCAGCTATGTTGTTATACTATTGAAACATGTATAGGCCAGGAGAGCCTCTCATACAATTTACTTATCAGGTTTTCCAGGCTTACAAGCTATGCTCAAACTCTCATCCCATCTATTGAATTTTGTCATTGCAGAGTTCTGACAAGTATTTGTTGATCAATTCTTGGCAGGGTGCACATAAACTCTACTTGTTCTCACTGATCTCCTTGTTGCTTTAATTGGAAATGATAAAAGGTTTCTGTGGTAAAGATTGCAGTTCAAAGCCAGCCCAGGCAGACAAATCCTTGAGACTCTATCTCCCAACTAACCATCAAAGAGCCAGGGTGGAAGCTGGCTCAAAAATTAACCAGCCAAATGCTAAATGTGGCCCTGTGACTCAAAGTGGTAGAATGCTAGCCTCGAGCAGAATTACTCAGGGAAAATGCTCAGGCCTTGAGTTCAAAGCCCATATCCCAGCCACAAGCACCTAGATCCCAGGACAAGGTGGAAAAAGAATAAGAGGAAAAGATGTTACATCAGCCACTTTGTGCCTGCCCTTCCGAAATTAACCAGATCCAGGAGGTCAATAGAAACAAGTTGAGAAGCTTGTCCATATCTGTCTAACTTCTAAATGCACAGGAATTTACATTCTTGCCTTTGTTACCTGCTATTTATAGGAAATGATCAAGTTCTCTCACCAGGCCCTTAAATACTCCAATCCAGCCCTAGTTTCTGAATGGTTATAGGCTCATGATCCAAATGGAACGTTTCTGGCTTATTCCCTGGTTGTGTTTTCTGATGTCACTCATATCAACTAGTCCTGCCACCTTGTAAGCCTTTGGCCTGACCTCAGCATTTTCAAGTTTCTCTCTAACAGGATAACAGTCCTCACCCAAACCTGGGACCAAGTCAAGGACATCCTATTACTGCAGGCAACCAGAGGCTTTGCTTACAGTGCTCTGGATCGAGCACAGACCTGGACCTGAAGATGCCAGCCCCAGTGACTCCTGGACACACTCATGACAGCTGGAAGTAACCTAAAAGACCACGATGCCCCTCCACCTTTTATACTCCAGGGTTCAAAATGATGGAATCTGCTTTGTTCTCATAACTGCATGATTCTCCTCTCTCAGCCCAATTCTTTTTATGTATCCAAAGATCCTAAATGAAGAACTTGCTTCTCCCCACTTGGCCCTATCATTTTATGTATCTAAAGATGGAATATGAAGGATTGACCCCCACCCTGCTGTTCCAGGCTCATAAACAGTACAGGCAAAATCCCAGGTATGTGTGAACTCCTTTTAAGTGCAGGCAGGGCAATCCATATAATCCCAGTTGTAAACATCCCATTGTGGGCCCTACTGAAAGGCCCCCACTATCCTTGACCTAGGGGCTTTTCATTAAACTCTACCTCCTTGCTTAGTCCTCCTATAAAAACTCAGATCCTGTTTCTGCTCCCTCACACAACCTCCAAACCTGCTTTTCGTCAATAAACAGTCCTATGAAGTCCGTCCTATTCCTATTCCATTCTCCTAAATTTTCCTAACAAGGACAGGCTGTATTCTATGACCCAGAAGAGAGAAAATTACTAAGCATTCATTTACAGCCTTGTGAATATTTCTGATTCTGCACACATCAATTATCTATCCATACCTATGTCCTAATGAGAGGATTTTAAAAGAATTTAGTGTTGGTCCCAATGCATTACATTAAGATATTTAGAAACAAGTGAGAAACATGAAGGTCTATACGAACTTTTGGTGGGACTGAAGAGATAGTGGAATTTAGATCTCTATAATTTGAGCAATTTGCAAAAAGAATTGACAAATTACAACTTACATTTCAGCAGACTTGACACATTAATTTTTGTGTATTGAAAGGAGCACAAGCCTCAACAATATGTCAATGCTATCCTCTTATTTATCTCTAAAGGTTTATGCTCTGGTCATTTAATATTAAAACTTCAAAATAATTTAATCTTTAGCAAGTCGTGCAAAGGGGTTTCACTTCATCTTGTCAGTGTTGAATAATGTGTATGAGCATTTCAATGTACAATACATCTGGATCATTGCCAATCATTCCACTTTTCTAATATTTATACATTTTATAGTAAAAATCGTGTACAGAGGGGTTACAGTTACATGAGTAATGTCTTCTGCATCATATTCACACATTTTAAGTGAATATCGAGGGTAATTTACCTAGTATTGGAAGTTTAGGCACAGTCTTCATTTTTTTTTTTTTTTTTTTTTGTCAGTCGTGGGGCTTGAACTCTGGGCCTGGGCGCTGTCCCTCATCTCTTCAGCTCAAGGCAAGCGCTCTAACACTTGAGCTATAGCGCCACTTCCGGTTTTCTGGTGGTTTATTGGAGATAGGAGTCTCACGGTCTTTCCTGCCCGGGCTGGCTTTGAACCGAGATCCTCAGATATCAGCCTCCTGAGTAGCGAGGATTATAGGCGTGAGCCACCAGCGCCCGGCTACGGTCTTCATTTTTTGATGATAGTAGCAGGAGTCAGTTCAATTATGCAGATTCCACTATGGAGTGAGCCCTTTAGTCTTCTAACTTTTCGATAAATTTACAGTTACTTTTTATTAATAATTACAAACGTTTTATTTCAGTATTTGAAACGCTGCCCCAATTATTTTAAAACTTTCACATTAAGCTAGACTGAACTTTTTTCTCTCATTTACCCCACTAGCGCAGGTTATTCTCCTTTGGCTTTATTGTTTGAGAGGCCAAGGGAAGAGGGTAAAAAGAAAGATGATTATTACTCAGATATCTCCTTTCTCTTCTGTTTTTGCTATTCTTGTTGAGAGGAATACTCGATCAGGGAACAATAGTGATGCTTGACTTCACCATACAAGGGAACATTCCTGGCATGTCAATTATTGTTTCTCAGAATCACTTAAACTGATTACTCTTTCCTTCTCTGTAACAGTAACCTCACTGTGGCACCCTTGGTACAGAAGGAAGCACACTAACAGGTTTTTAGCTGTACATTGGTATTTTATATCTCAACTTACTACTACCAAAAATATAAGGCTTTGGCTATATAAATGCATAGGCACTGATTGTACAATAATAACTTATAGACAATTCTACTCAGCTCTCCCCTCCTCTCCCATCCTCCCTTCTCCTCCCCTAATTTACTCTCCCTTCCCTTCTTCATTCCTTTTGTCTCTGTCCTCCGTATTCCTCTCTAACGTTTCAGTTTCTGTCTTCCAGTAGCAAGTGATTTGGTTTATCAGACAACACATAAATCATTGAACAATTTTTTTCTTGTTTTTGTGATTATTTATTTTTAAAAGAAGTGAGTTTTAGTAGAGCACCAATGGCTTCCACCTAGCTACGAGGTAGGTTCAAATTTGACAATTGCAATTCCAAGCTATTCCAAATGAATAAACCTAAAAGATTCTTTTCTCCACTTGTAGTAAAAAGAAGAAGTGAAGGTGTGACTCAGTCCAAACATTGAGAATTAATGCCAAGATAGAGCTCAAGGCCAGTATTTCAAAACCAAGTACAAACATAATGTTAAAAGATACGTCCTTCGGGCTGGGAAGGTGGCTCAGTGGTAAAGCGCTTGCCTTGCATGCTCGAGGCCCTGGGTTCGATTCCTCAGCACCACATAAGCAAAAAGAAAAAAGCCGGAAGTGGCGCTGTGGCTCATAGTGGTAGAGCGCTAGCCTTGAGCTGAAGAGCTGAGGGACAGCGCCCAGGCCCAGAGTTCAGGCCCCACGACCGGACCCCAAAAAAAAAAAAAAAAAAAAAAAAAAAAAAAAAAAGATACGTCCTTCTATTTTGAATGGGAATATTTCTCCAAAAATTCATACCCAGGACAATTTTTCAAGGTCAAAGATTTTTTCAAAGGCTCTTTCAGATCTTAACCTGATTTTTCTGCTTGATTTACTTTATAGGAAATAGGAACCATTTGTTAGGAAATGGAAAGACTTGGTAAATATTATATTAAGTGAAGTAAGCGAGGCCCAAAGAAATATAGGTCCCATGGTTTCCCTTATTTGCAATATCTAGTATATGTCTGAGTCAAGCAGAAAAGGTCAGATAAGTTAAACTAAAATTTTTTCATCATGTCCCTAACAAGAATCTCCAAGATTGGCCTTGATAATTCCGTCCTAGAAGACTGGGTTCATGCAAATGTCAGTTATGTTTGTGGTCCAATATTTTCTACAGCTGCTTAGGTTGCAAACTTCTCACAGCACATACAGTATCTGGAAAAAGTGCTGTCTTACTAGGCACATAAGGTATTTTGGAGGATCACAGTTCATTGCCAGCCTGAGTAGGAAAGTCCAAGTGATTCTTATCTCCAATAAACCATCAGAAAACCGTAAGTGGCACTATGTCTCAAGGGATCGAGTGCTGGCCTTGAGCCCCATGACTGCCCAAATAAAAAAGAAAGAAAAGAATATGTATGTATGTATGTATGTATGTATATAGATATATATATATGATGAGATGAATTACATTTAAATATGTATTAATATATATGATACACATTTAAATATAACTAAATATATGATGTATTTATAGTATATTCATATATTTACATATATAATATGTTCATATTTTATCTGTACGTTTATAAATATATTTGTAATTTATATCCAAAGAGTACATCTGAAGATTTTGGGGAAATTTTAGTTTCTAAAGGATTACCACCGACCCATCATACTTTCAATAATTTTTTCCACTTATTACAATGTCTGCAATACTAAGACTGAATGATTATGAAACAGAGCAGTTTTTTTATCCCTTAGAATTAGAAACATCTACTTATATGGTATGAAACCTACCAAAATGTGATCTTGAAATCACAATCCACAAACTGGATATATACATCAATTTAGCAACTTATACTTCTCAAACTTTTATTTGAATTCTGTATCTCATATACATTCAGCTTCCCTACAAACATGCATGCATATTCATGTTCACATATATCCCATACTAAATGTAACACTGTGATAAAAAATAATTACTGAAAAAGAACACCTTCACAATTGTAATTAAATATCATTTTTTAAATAAAATGCATTATTGAAATACTGATGGAAGTGCAGCTGGGAGGATGTTTCAAATATAGTGCCAACCTAAAGATCACGTTTCTCAATCCAAATATCATTATTTCCATCCTTCCTTCTCCCATTAAAAAAATGAATACAGAATTCACCTACATGTTCCTTAATCATTGATTGAATAAAGAAATTGTAATATATATACATATATATGCATATATACACAATGATATATTATTTAGCCACTCATTGAAATGAAATTCCTTCATCTTCAGGAAAATAGATAGAAATGGAAACGTTCATATTAAATCAATAAGACATACTGTGTAAACAAATACTACATTTCTCACATGTAGACTCTAGATCCAGAAAATAAATTTTATGACCCACGTATAAAAGATGGAACTGATTGAGTTTGGAAAAAAGTGAATGAGGGGATGAAGAGAAATAGTGTGGAGTAAATATGTTCAAATACATCTAAGTTAGTATGATCACATAATAAAATTTCAGTATAAAAATAGCATAATGAATTAATAAAAGGAATAAAATTTAATAAGCAACATTATGTGGACATATGTGTATAACACAATAAAATTACTTTGTGAAATTAATATTTGGTAATAAAAAGAAAAATTCATTCCAGTTATTATAGATTCATATGTTAATTTCCTTTTTTGTCAGTTATTTCCCTGAAAAACTAAAAGGAGAAATAGGCTTTGATCATTTAGAAAGACAATCTTGTCCAATTAGCATTAAAGTATTCTAGTTAATTACTGTCAATGTGAAATTGTTCAATCAAATTAAGTATTATATTAGAATATTTCTAATGCATTCTTCAAAATATTCTCTAAACGTATATACTTTTTGCTATTTATTGAATTTTTTTGTTTCTTAATTGCAATATACCATTTTCTGAATGGAGTTTGGTTTATGCAACTAGGATATATTATACCTGACCAGAAAATCAATTATTCAAACAGTATTTTTTTTGTCAATAATGTTTATTGTGAAATAAAGGGCTAAATCCAAATTATGTATACTTGAAGACAGTACTTGGTTAGTCCTCACATTCCCCATTGCCTTCTTGAGAATAATACACATTGTAAGGAAATGCTTAGAATGTTTTGGAGAAATAGCTTGACTTTAAACCAGTGAGTTACTTTATGCTGCATTTTGTTTACTTTATATCCAGAATAGCTAAATTCTTACCTTATCATTTTCCTTAGGCTTTATACTCAGGTTTAATCTCTGATGGGAGACAGATAAATATATAAACAGTTTTTAACAGTGTTTAAATTTAGGTACAACTATAGTCATGCAGATAGGCCTCATCAGTCATGAGACCATGATATCAAAATGTTAACCTATACTTACTGGTGTCATGTTATGTGATTTTGGGTATTATAAACAGTGGTTATTAGCATTTGTTTGTAAACAACATCATTTCATGGGTTAGGAACTGAAGTGAGACATTATACTCAGAACAAAATTTAAGGAGGCATCCAAAATTAGTTGCCAAGATATACATCATATAACACAATGTATGAAAAATGCAAGCTACAGGAAATAATTTATGAAAAAAATCAACAATTAAAATAAATACAGAATCAGTATGACTGATTTTTCTTTTACCCTAGTTGTAATACGGCTTGCATGATGACTTTTCTGATTTTATGCTTAGTTAGGTCTTGATATTTAGTTGCAGAAGCTATGTTCTTTCATGTATTCATTTGTCAGATCAAAGAGGAAATGAATTCCATGCCAGAATCAACATGTATTAAAATGCTATAGTTGTATACTTTGCCAAAGATTCAAATCAGCTCGTGTAGCTTGGGTCTTTTTTGGATCTAACTAAATAGGTATGCAATTTTGTCAGTACTAGATACATTTTGACCACCAATTATTAAAATAGTATTTTCCAGAAACTAATATTCTCTGTTCATGAGATTTTTATTAAATTTATGTAATGTACTGATGTTTTCCTTTAGATAACCCACATTCAGTAATCCACAAACAGTGTAATTTGGATTAGTTTAAAATTATGTTAATCACGTACACTGCTCAGATTCTATTATTTGCATATTTTGTTCTTGTTAAATCAGTGGTATTTACTTCTCAATATTGATACTATTGGACTTATTCATTGCATTTCTGAATTTTTTTAGTATGTCATGATTTTTGTGATTTAATACTATAGCATTTTTCCTTTTAAATATGTGCAGATCTTTCTTAATATAGTTACATTTGTTTTAAACAAGTTGATCCAAAGGATTTGTTATATTAGGTTCATCCAGATGAATTTAATTACAACCTTATTTCTGGGAGACAGTTATAATTATAGCTCTACTCAAATTAACATGCATTTGAGGTTTTGTACTTAAAAAAAAACTGGGCCCAACATGTTTTTGTTCCTGGGTGAGTTCCACTTTCCTGGTAGGTTTTCCAGCTGTGGTGGCTTTAACATATGTGTGCATTTTATTTCAAGAGTTTTGTGTATATATTTTGTTTCATATAACAGGAAGTACAAAAAGAATCAGTGATTTAGAACTTTCCCAAATAGAATTCTAAGAGAGACACTGACAAGTGGGAGCTGGCAGGTCTTAGTGAAGGGGGTAGCAAAATAACAGAGACATTGATTGCTGTGAGTTGAATTCTGCTTCCTTTTGCTCACTATTTCCAAAGGTATTACTTCAAAGTCTTTATTGAAGGAAAATAATTTTGTCTGTAGGAACTCAGAATTTTTGTTTTAATTGGGACACAATTGGGACACACTACACATTCATATCTTATTTTAACTCTAAAATCTTTTTTCCCTTACTGTAAAACAACAGATGTGAATTTATAATGCTAAAATAACACCTAGTAATTTATATGAAATGGTGCAAACTATTTTCACTTTACACTATATGCAATATAGAATGTAATAATGATAGTGTGTAAGATAGTATGTAATAATTGACTGTGCAAAGTCAATAATAATGGATTTTTGTGAGATACTGAGTAATAGTAAAAATTATATTTGAATCGTTTAAAAAATCCCAGTTACAACTAAAAATAACACATAGTTTTATAAACTAATGCTGAATAAATAAAATTGTTTATTGGAAAAACCAGAAGTTTCAAAGCTTGCTTTTTAAAAATTTATTTGGATCTGGGTTTGTTGGCTAATTCCTGTAATCCTCCCTAGTATGGGGTCTGAGATCTGAGGATAGTTGTTCAAAGCCAGCATGAGCAGAAAAGACTATGAGACTCTTATCTCCAACAAACCACCTTAAACCAGAAACTGCACTGTGGCTCACGTGGTACAGTGGCAGCTGTGAGCTGAAAAGGTGAGGCAGAGTGCCCAGGCCCAGAGTTCAAGGCCCACAACCGACAAAAAATTGACATAGAGTTTTACTTTATTAATTCATGATTTTTATGAGTGGATGTTCAGTGAAAATGTCATTGGTTTTTATATTTTGTGTTGACATAAAATACACCTAGTATTGTCTTAAATTAATCAAAAAAAATCTGATTCTATAACAGCATAAATTTTGTGGGTAATGGTTAAGACCAAGTTGCCTTTTTGGCAAAAATATATTTATATCACCCCCCAAAAAACAGAGGAACAAAAGAAAATATATTCAAGAATCTTACTCTATAAATCTTGATGGACTAATACTCTGTGAGTTTGTTTTAACTTTTAATATAAAATTAAAGTAATACTGGATAATATGAACCCATTTAAATTTCCTCATCCTTGTCATTTAATATACTTTAAAAAGAAATTCAACAGGTGACAGTGTTTTATATTACTTTTCCAAAGAAATGATCATTTCATCATTATAGTGTATAGAACAATATACCCAGAAAGCATTTGTTAAGGAAAAAAAATCCATTCTTTGGTTTACTTCAATAAGTTTTCCTTCAGAAAAGTTTTAGGAAATAGCATGCTTTCATTCATTGTGCTTTCCAAAATATATCTCACAAATGCCAACAATGCAGCACAACCTGAAACATCTGTGGATTTTTCCACTTAGGGTGCATAGTAATCACTTTCCATACTCCTTAGAACTAGCTGTTCACAGGCATTAATTGCTCTGTCACTTCCATGCTTTAGAACAGCAGCATTTGACAATGGCGTACATATTAATTTGTTTACCACATCTGGTTTGTTTTCAGCAAGGACTTTCTTCATGGAAGATGGTAATAGATAAGTTTTGCAATAATGTCGTTTAGTAGGGCTCTAAGTTGTAGATATAGAACATACATTTAATTGACTAAATATTTACATTAAATCCAATAAATATATTCCTTCAATTTTCTGGCTAAACTGTTCAACAACCTAGATATTTTTAAAAGAAATATTGTATGTTGTTTCCTTGGTGACAACGTAATTGGAAGACTTAAAATTTTCCTATACCTTGGCCATCTTAAACAAGGTGGATGTACTTGGGTTGGCATGCAAAACTTTTGGGATAGCATTAATATTTGAATCTTGGATAGGATTTGATTGAGAATTGTGGCAGACTTTCATGGTATGGGAAGAAAAACGAAAGGGCATACTAATACTTTTATCTGCTACATTGTTATATTAGTTTATTCAAACACAAAAAATACACACATACAAACACACTGATATACACATACGTAGTATAAAGACAGTCATTTTGCAAAAAAAATATTTTAATAGGAATTCAATAAAATAGTCTGCTGGGCACTGATTAGAATTTATAGAAATATCCAGTTGATTCCAGCCCTTGACAAATCATTAGCATTGGTGAAGATGTTGCCACTTGAATTTAGAATGCCCTAGAAAAACCTATGTGTTAAAGAATAATGACTTTCTATTTCCTACCAGACTGTGGAGAATACCTGAGTAGTTCTTATGGAGATTAAGTCCTTCCGCATGAAACCTATGAAACCATAGATACTCATCTACATTCTTCTTTTATCTTTTAATCATTCTACTTCAAAACTTTTCTCTGACATCCTCCCCACCTTGACATTGTCTTGTTATAGGCCCCCAAAGCAATAAAACCAACTGAACATACACTGAAACCTTCAAACTTGTTAATCTGAGTAAGCCTTTCTGTTTAATAAATGGACAGTATCACTTACTAAGGTAGGTTATAAAGCTAACACAGAAGTCTAGTCTTCCTAACAATGTAGAGTATATTAAATTGTGCTTCATTCTAAAATATCTAACTCTATTTTTAATTTATGTTTTAGTTTCTGTTGATCCCAAGGCTTAAACTCGGGGCCCGGGTTATGTTCTAGGCCAGTGCTCGACATACAATCTAAACTGGAACTCTGTTTGCCCTGGTGGTTAACTGGAGATAAGAATCTAATGAACTTTCAAACTCAAGCTGGCTTTGAACTGGGATCTGTAGATTTCAGCCTTTTAACTAGCTAAGATTACATCCTTGAACCACCAGTGCCTAGCCACGTTGCGTATTTTGTGTAATTCCAACTTTCAAGATTGTATGGATGCTCATACTATAATATATTAAAAAAAAACTTAACCCTGTTTTCACTGTATTTGATGTTGGGATAATTTCTGGAGGGGAAGGGAAAAACCAAATTGTTTAAAAAGGGATACATGTGAACTCATTGCAACAATGAGATGTACAAGATGTTATGTAGAAAAATGAAGATTACAACTTTGGCTCTGAGTGGGGGGGAGGGTCCAGAGGGGGAGATGGGAGGGATGCTAAGGGGAAACAAAGGAGGAGGTAACAATGATTGATAAGAAATGTACTCATTAACTTGCCAATATAATTGTAATCAATCTGTACGATATTTTCACACACACACACACACACACTCAACAAACTTAAAACATACTAAGAATATTTGTAAAGTATATAATGAAAGAAGAATTTTCAACCTTTACAAAATCTGTGCTAAATCACTGCTAATCTATTGATATTTTACTGTAACGTTCCTGCATCCAGTTTGATATAGTTTAATACTTGTCATGTGAAGTTTCTCTATATTCTACTGGAGATTTAATTTTTCATGTATGTATGTGTACATATGTATATGTATGTGTATCTATCTATACATATTCCAATGTGGATCATCAGACTTGAAACTTTGCTTTGTTTTGCTGTTCAGTATTTAACCTGGTCGGCTCATTCTGTGACAATATCTGTGCACATTCTTATCATTCCTTTATTTACCACACCACCAGCCTTCTAAAATCAGCTTCATTTCTTGAAGAAGATTACCAATCAGTCCAAGCAATATACACCAAGAGGGTTTTAACAAAACAAGCTTTAAGGAAGGAAGATAACATAAAGTGACAACTACAGAATTTCTACAGAGACTTGACATCTTTCACATTTCTGCCTTCCTCCTCATACTTAAGCACTGACTAATACTATAAACATACTGCATTTATACCTGAAGTCTTGTTTTCCATGATTTTTGACATAAACTTTTGGGAGATTTTTTTTATTGTGATGGGATTCCATCCAAAACAAAGCCTTGTATATCAAGTAACCCAATATTTTCAACTCAGTTTACTAAACAAAAGAGGGAGAAAATTAAGGTTAGCTATATATGTTAAGCACAAAAATAGGCAATATCAAGATATTTTGAAATTGTACAATTTTACCAGATAAAGTGGCTCAACCCTGTAATCTTATATACTTGGCTATCAAAAATTAGAGAACTCCAGTTCCAGGGAAGCCCAGACACAAAAAGAAGTTTCAAAGACTCTATTTGCTGGGTGCAATGTTTTATGCTTGTGTTAGGAGGACCGCAGTCCATGAAGGCCCAGGCATAATGATACTACATCAAAATAAGCAATCCAATTATAATCTACAGATGTGGTAGTAGTAGAGATGCTGTTTCACAAGTATAGGGTTTGGGGTTCAATCCTCCAGTACCGCTAGGAATTTAAGTATGTGCCAGGATAAGAATTTTGCATGTCTAAGGTCAAGACTTCATACACGTTTTACAAGCTCTATTAAAACCTTTACCTCCTTTGCTATTTTTTAAAGTATAACCATAATTCCATGCCCCAAACAAATAATTTTCTCTTAGAGATTTTCTTCTACCCATTAAGTAATATGGTATGTGTTGGATACTATCCCACTGAAATCATACGAAAGATAAAAAACTCATTGTCTTAGAAAGTGACTGCATATGCAAACAGAATCTCAAAGGTAGCATTTAAGTTGAAGTCTCCTCCAAGAGACGCAGAAGGCCTTGAATATGCCAAGGAAGGAGGACTCAGAAGAAGCCAAAAATGATCTTGGAGTTCTAGTTTCACCAGCTCAGAGGCAATGTCTTTACAGTATTAATGCTACCCAATCTGTGGTCGTTTATTATTTCAATTACTAGTAAACATGTGGAATCTATAAGACATGAAAAGTCATTGATTCTTGGGGTCCATGACTCATCTCTATAATCCTAGATATTAAGAAGGATGAGACTTGGGGGATAATGGTTTTCCACCTGGTAGGAAAGTTCATGAGGTTCTGTCTCCAATTAACTACAAAAATTTCTGGGCTGGAGGCATGGTTCAAATGGTAGACTGACTATCATTAGCAAACAAACTGAGATCATGAGATATGTTTAAGCCCCAAACAGGGAGAAAGAAAAAGTCCTTAGAAGAATACTATGAGAAGAAGCATTATGAATAGGAAAGCAGAAACAAAAGAAATAAATTTATTGATATAGACAAAAATTCCCAATATGAAATATGGCACAAACTGTAATATTTAGGTTTTTCTTTCCAATACAGAAGAAATAAATGGTATTTTTACTTCACGAAACTAAAATGTAAAACTATGCAATAAATAGTCACATTACTTTTGTGTTTCCATAATTTAACTTGTTTTCCTACAAATTTCTATAATAGTGTTGCTTTGGAAAGTCAATATATGTTGCATGTACATATAGGATTACATACCCTTGCAAGTGTTGTCTAAAATTGATGTACACTGAAATGATTGCCAGTGATATCTTTCTCAAGATTCCAAATGGTTATACTTTCAGCTGACCTTCCACAAAACTCCTAAGCCAAACATAACTTTTTAGTTTGTTCATGCAATCATAGGAACATAAACATATGTTTCAAAATGTTAATTACCTTTATCTGCTGTCAATAATGTAGTATAACTAATAGAATTAAGTATATACCGTGAGGGTAATAAGATATTTCCTTCTAAATACAGACTGGCAGGCACACACACACATAATTACAACTCTGAATCAGGTTAGGTTCCTGACATTGGGTATCAGACAGTGATCTAATAATCAAACTTTCCTGCCCAGTCAAAAAATACATTTATAATTCCACACATACCAAAACACCAGATCATTCAAAATAATGGGAATATTTAACAGAACCAACCAGCTATTGAGCCATATATTCCTTGATTTCATTCAATCATGAAGATGCAATTTTCATATAATAATTAAAAATCTTCTTGAGTCCCTGTTATTAGCAGACAAAAATGTTATCATATAATAGAAAATGTAGATAAAATTACTTGTCCTTTGGTAATCTTTAATATATCTTATCAAAGACTTCTGTTTCCTTCTTAAAGAATCTGTTTCTGGCATTTTGCTCTGATTTCTAATATTAAATTACAAAGAAAATGTCATATTTCTTAATTCATTTTTCCTAAGCTATGGAGTTGAATCTGATTTGTTTGCTGATTCTAAATCAAATTTTCTCAACAACTTGAATTATTGTTTATGTTACTCTTAAGCCATTTGAAATATCAAATAGAACTGGAAATTCCCCTTGGCAATTATTTGTGAATGGCATTAATGGTTGTGGAGGAATGAAGGACTTGAATTATCTACAGTGACTTAAAAATGGCACTGTTATTCAAAGGGCTGATCTTTCAGTCAACTTTTAAAATGTGGTCTTCTTATTTCATCTAAGAAGATAAAAGTACACTTTTCATCACATTCTTGCCTGCAAAACAGTAGAATTATTTCCTTTGTACAGTTGATGTCTAGTTGCGACTATAATGAAACCTATGAACAACTGCACATCTGAGTTAGCTGCTCTAGATTTTGAAATTTTCTTCCAGTAGCCCTAGTGAATTGAGCCCAGACTCATGGGATAGTCACATAATCCACAATTGCAAAGCACCACAATATACAAAGACCATGTCCAAAATGAGGTTCAACGTTTTTCTTTGTTGTTTGATTTTTTTTCTTATTGGTTGTCTTTTAAGGAGCTAAGGGCTGTTTATTTCACATTATTGTTGATGTGACTTAAATTTACCAGATTTTTCAAATAAAATAAAACATAAGAAAGAGAAATATTTAGTCACAAAATACAGCTAAACATTTGCATGATTTTTTTTATTCTAGTCCAGTTCTGTTTTATTCAAATAATGTTGAGATGAGCCAAGCATATGTGTAAATTGACACGTATCAAGCACACAGAACTCTGGAATCTTTGGGCTTTGAATTCTATATCAATTTCACCTAAAAAAGAAAATTATCACTTGTTTCATGTCTTAAGTAATCAACTCAAAACAAGTTTTATTAATTTTATCAAAACATGCATTGCATGTTTTTTTCCTAATTTCACTAAATTAATATTATATTTATTTTACTTTTTTTTACACATGAAATAATGATATTCTTTAGGATAAAACATGCCTGTGTTTCAATTTGGTTGCCAAAATGGAACTGTGAGACATTCTATAAATTTAACTTTAAGTCTGAGCCTTCAAATTTCACTAGGACTTGAATTGTGTTACTTACAACTTTCATATTAAAATAAAAAGCATTATTAAATAGAAAGCAAAATTATGTTATCACACCTTGATCCCTGTATTGGCTTTATGATAAAAACAATTATATTGATATAACAAGATTTACATAACCAAACAAACCATGAGATATGGAAACAGAGAACTCCTTTTTTGTTTTGTGTTTCTTGTTGTTTATAGTTTGTGCTGATTCTGTCTTCTTTACCTTATGCCTGGTAAATTCATTGTTGTCTTCAAGAAGGTGAGGGGTGGGCACAGAGTTTTAGGGAAAAGAGTAAAAAATTGCAGCACTGTATTTCATTGAACACTCATGAACTTGAACTATTTAACACATGGGTGGGCACAGGAGGATGGGACTGGGAACAAGTGAGGGAACTGAAGACATTTCACAAAGGAAATGTACTCATTACCTGACTCATGTAATTGCAATCCATCTATAAATCAACTTAATAAGAACAACAGAGTTAAATTTATTTTATAAAGGCAAACAAAATGTTGTTCCTTAGAATCATACAAGTTGGTTGAGTCTCTCTCTGAAAACAACTACTTTGACATTCATTGGGCAAATTTGTGAGCTACTAGTAGATAAAAGTTAACTATGATTATCTGTATGGGCTTTTCAGATTATGATTCATTTATTTCTTTAAACTAATTTGTATTATTTATGTCTACCAGTTTTTGGTTTGGCTTGTTCTTACTTTTCAAGGATGTAGTGATGCAACATTAGTGCTGATTCAAGATTGTTCTAATTTGTTGTTGTACATACTCAAAGGTATAAATATTTCTCTGAGTATTGCCTGTGCTGTTTTGTCCCAGATGCGGTAGTATTTTGTGTGTTCACTTCCACTGAATTTCATATATGTTGGAACTTCCCTCCATATCTCTTCAGTGACTCACTGATTATTTAGCAGTGTGTTATTCAGTCTGTGAGTTTCATAATTTTTTGTGATGCCTTTTGATGTCGAGATCTAATTTAGTCCCATTGTGGTGGTACAGGATATAGGAGTAATTTCATTTTTATTTTTGAATTTTGACAGATTTTCTAAGATGTCATCTACTTTGGAGAACATTCCATGGGCTACTGAGAGGAATATATATTGTGACATTGTCTGGTGAAATATTATGTAGATACCTGTTAGGCATAGATTGTCAGTGCAGTTATTTAGCTTTGAAGTTTTTTTGCTACGTTTTTACCTGGATGTCCTGTCCAGAGGTAAGAATGATATGTCCAAGTATCCAACAGTGTATTTGTATGTATACCTATTTTTAGGGTAAGTAATATTTTTCTGATGAATTTGGGAGCTTTAGGATTCAAGACTTTGATATTTAGAATTGTTATAACCCTCTGATGGAGAGATTTCTTTATCAATATTTAATGTGCTTCTTTGTCTCTTTCTACTTTCACACCACTTTTAATTTAAAGCCAATTTTATCTAATATTATTTTAGCTATTCTGGCCTGATTATGAGGTCCATTTTTATTTTTTAAAGATGATGTACAGAAGGGTTACAATTACATAAGCCAGATAATGTGCAAAATTCTTTTTGAACAGTGCCACCTGTTCCCTCATGTTCTCCCAGTTTTTCCCTTTAACCTAACTCTCCCATAAGTTGGATAGTTCATTTACAATGCAGTATCTATTGAGTAGCATTGCTTCACTTATTAACCCAAAATTTCTGTGTTCCCCTTTGCCCTTTCCACACTTACACATAAGACCAAACGTGCACCGATTAATAAAAAAAAACAGCATCAGAACACAGAAGAAAAAGCAAAATAATAAAAAACTCTTATTATCATTTCTTGGAGATCATTTTATATGATAATATTCATATAGCCATTGAGCCTTTGTGATCCTCTCCTAAGGGCATCCTTCTTTGATCTCGCTGTATAAATGTTTAGAATCCCATACAATTTATCATGTCAAAATGTAATGTTTTCTCTTTTACTATCCAAGTGTGTTTACTTGTAGAATTAGAGGTAATTTTAATACAACAAATTAGGGAAATAAAGCAACTTATATTTCTTTGAGTTTGTCTTTCTACACTTAATATAAGTTGGTTCCAAGCCTTTCCATGTCCTTATGAGTGGTCTAATATCATTCTTGCTGGATCAATGGAATTGCATCATATTGAAGAGTTTCTTCATAGCAAAGGAAAAAGTTCACAGGATATATAGAAGCAGAACAGAATGGAAGAAGATTTTTCTACCTAAGGATCAGACAAGGGTTTTCATAACTAACCAATATTTAGAGATCAAAAAGTTAAATCCAACAAAATAAACCCTCAAATAAACAAGAACCCAATTAATATATGGGATAAAGACTTAACCTCTTAGAAGAAGAAGTAAGAATATGAAATAGACAAAACTCTCTCCAGTAAAGAAATGCAAATCCAAACAACAGTGAGATTCATCTCACCCCTGTTGCAACATCATGAAAAAACAATCAATCACAGATACTGATAGGGATGTGACCCAAAGGAAACTGTATTACCCTGTTGGTGGGGATGTAATCTTGTTCAACCACTTTGGAAAACACCATGGAAATTGCTCAAAAAACTGAATGGTGAACTACCTATGATCCAGCAATTCCACTTATGGGCATTTTATCCAATAGAGCAGAAACAAGGACACACTGAAGCTACTAGACCAATCATGTTCATTGTTGTATAGTTTTCTGTAACCAACATACAGAATCAGCCCAGATGCCTCTCATTGTAAAAAGAGATCAAGAATTTTATATGTATAAACAAATTATATATATATATAATTTTATTGATCCCAATTTACAAGTATAAATGTATGTATATAATGTATGTATATACATATATATGTATGTATATATGTACGTATACATATATACATATATATCAAAAATATATATACATACATAGTAGTATTCTGTTCATCCATCAGAAAGAATAATATTGCATCACATCTTGCCCGTAAAAACAAACATATTTTCAAGGTTAAAGGCTGGAACAAAATCTACCAAGCAAAAGGCCCTCATAAACAGGCGGGAGTTGCAATCCTAATATCAGATAAAATAGACTTCAAATTAAAATTCGTGAGAAGAGATAAAGAAGATCGCTACATACTAATTAAAGGATCTCTCCTTCAGGAGGATATTACAATTCTAAATATCTATTCGCCAAACAATGGAGCACCCAAATTTATCAAAGAAACACTACTTTCCCTCAAATCCCATATAGATCCAAAGGCATTAATTGTTGGGGATTTTAACACACCACTCTCCCCACTAGATAGATCAACTCGGCAAAAACTCAACAGAGAAACCGCAGATCTAAACAGCTGCATAGATCAACTAGACTTAACAGACATTTACCGAACATTTCACCCAGCAGCATCAGAATACACGTTCTTCTCAGCAGCACATGGAATGTTTTATAAAATAGATCACATTTTAGGCCACAAAGCAAACTTGCCTAAATTCAGAAACATTGAAGTTATACCTTGCATTCTCTCTGACCACAAGGGAATAAAATTAGAACTCAACACCAAAAGCCACCAAAGAAAGTGCAATATCTCATGAAGGCTGAACAACACACTGCTGAATCATGAGTGGGTCATGGAAGAGATTAGAAAGGAAATTCAAATGTTCATGCTATTCAACAAAAATGAACACACAAATTACCAGCTCCTCTGGGACACAGCAAAGGCAGTACTCAGAGGCAAGTTTATAGCTCTGAGCTCCTATATCAACAAATTGGAGAGATCGGAAACTAGCAATTTAATGACACATCTAAACCTCCTTGAAAAAGAGCAGCAAGATAAACCCCAATCCAGTAGACGGAAAGAAATAATCAAAATTAAATCAGAATTAAATGAATTAGAATCCAAAAATACTATAGAAAGAATCAACAAAACAAAGAGTTGGTTCTTCGAAAAACTTAACAAAATTGACAGACCCTTAGCAAACCTTATCAGAAAAAGGAGAGAACACACCCAAATTAATAAACTCAGAGATGAGAATGGAAACATCACCACGGAAACAACCAAGATTCAGAACAATATAAGGGAATACTTTTCAAAACTTTATGCTAATAAGTTCGACAACTTGACAGAAATGCACCTCTTCCTAGCAAATATTGACATGCCAAAACTAAACCAAGATGAGTTAAACTATCTTAACAGGCCCATATCAAGCATTGAAATAGAAACAGCAATAAGAGACCTCCCAGCTAAGAAAAGTCCAGGACCAGATGGTTTTACAGCGGAATTTTACAAGGCCTTCAAAGCAGAGCTCACACCAATACTCCTCCAACTCTTCAATGAAATTGAAAGAGAAAGCTCACTACCGAACACATTCTATGAAGCCATCATAACCCTCATCCCAAAACCAGGCATGGACTCATTAAAGAAAGAGAACTATAGACCCATTTCTTTGATGAATATTGATGCAAAACTTCTCAACAAAATTTTGGCCAATCGACTTCAACAATTCATCCAAAAAATCATACACCATGATCAAACAGGATTCATTTCAGGGATGCAAACCTGGTTCAATATACGCAAATCAATTAATATTATTCATCACATCAACAGGAGCAAGAATAAGAGCCACATGGTTATCTCAATAGATGCAGAAAAAGCATTTGACAAGATCCAACACCCCTTTATGATGAAGGTTCTGGAAAAATTAGGAATCCATGGAACATTCCTCAATACAATAAAGGCTGTATATGACAAACCTACAGCAAGCATTATACTCAATGGTGAAAAACTAAAGCCATTTCCTCTTAACTCAGCAACAAGACAAGGATGCCCACTCTCTCCACTTCTCTTCAATCTAGTATTAGAATGCCTAGCTACAGCAATAAGACAAGATGCAGACATAAAGGGGATCCAAATAGGGAAAGAAGAAATAAAACTCTCCCTCTTTGCAGATGACATGATCTTGTATTTAAAGAATCCCATAGACTCCACTCCCAAATTACTCAAGCTGATTCAAAACTTTGGCAAAGTAGCAGGTTATAAAATTAACCCCCAAAAATCAATGGCTTTTCTGTACGCCAACAATGAGAAAAGTGTGGCTGAAATTAGGAAAGCAACTCCATTTGTAATAGCCCCACAAAACATAAAATACCTAGGAATTAACTTAACCAAAGAAGTGAAGGACCTCTATGATGAAAACTTTAAAATCTTGAAAAAGGAAATCAACACAGAACTTAAAAAATGGCAAAACCTCCCATGCTCCTGGATTGGCAAGATTAACAACCTGAAAATGGCAATACTTCCCAAGGCTATCTACAAATTCAACGCGATACCTATCAAAATTCCACCCTCATTCTTCAAGGAAATAGAGGAGGCAATCTAAAAATTCATATGGAACAATAAAAGACCCCGAATAGCAAAAACGCTCCTCAACGGAAAGAACACTGCTGGAGGAATATCAATACCAAATTTCAAACTCTACTATAAAGCCATAGTAATCAAAACAGCTTGGTATTGGCATAAGAACAGACCTCAGGACCAATGGAATAGAATTTAAAACCCAGAAATGAACCTACAGACCTATAGCCATCTAATCTTCGATAAGGAAGCTAAAACAATAGAATGGAAGAAAGACAGCTTCTTCAGTAAATGGTGCTCGCAAAATTGGTTAACTACATGTAGAAAACTAAAGCTAGATCCTTATATATCACCCTGCACCAGAATCAACTCCAAATGGATCAAAGACCTTGAACTCAAAGCAGACACTCTGAAAACATTACAGGATGGAATAGGAGAAACCCTAGGTCTCCTTGGCTGAGGTCGAAATTTTCTGAATAGAGACCCGGAAGCACAACAAATCAAAGAAAGGTTGGACAAATGGGATTGCATAAGATTGCAGAGCTTCTGCAGGGCAAATGTCATAGCTGGCAAGATCAATAGAAAGCCCACCG
Source organism: Dipodomys merriami (assembly GCF_024711535.1). Taxonomy (NCBI): domain Eukaryota; kingdom Metazoa; phylum Chordata; class Mammalia; order Rodentia; family Heteromyidae; genus Dipodomys; species Dipodomys merriami. The sequence continues at coordinate 33,777 of NW_027203565.1, forward strand.
ATTGGGAGAAGATCTTTACTAGCCATACAACGGACAAGGGTCTCATATCTAAAATATACTTGGAACTCAAAAAATTAAACCACCCAACAACAAATCCTCAAAGAAACAACTGCCCAATAAATAAGTGGGCGAAAGACTTAAAGAGAAGCTTCTCTGAAGAAGAAAGAAGGATGGCCAATAGACACATGAAGAAATGTTCAACATCCGTAGCCATAAAAGAAATGCAAATCAAAACAACATTGAGATATCACCTCACTCCAGTTAGAACAGCAAAAATCAAGAACTCTAACAACAACAGATGCTGGAGGGGATGTGGACAGAAAGGAACCTTACTTCATTGTTGGTGGGAATGTAAACTTGTTCAACCACGTTGGAAAGCAGTATGGAGGTTCCTCAAAAGACTTCACATAGATCTCCCCTATTATCCAGCAATCGCACTTTTGGGCATTTACCCAAATGTTTACAAACAAGACCACACTAAAGCTACCAGCACAACAATGTTTATTGCAGCATTATTTACCATAGCTAAGACATGGAACCAACCCAGATGCCCCTCAGTAGATGAATGGATCAAGAAAATGTGGTATATATACACAATGGAATTCTATACCTCCATCAGAAAGAATGACATTGCCCCATTTGTTAGGAAATGGAAAGGTTTGGAAAAAATTATATTAAGTGAAGTAAGCCAGGCCCAAAGAAGCATAGGTCCCATGGTTTCCCTTATTTGCAATATCTAGTATAGGTATGAGTCAAGCGGAAAAGGTCAGATAATGTGATGTTAGGAAAATGAATCCTTAAATATGTATTTTAATGTTTTCGTTTCTTTCATGCATGTGTTTCTAACGCATTTATAAGATTATTTCTTTGTTGCTTTGTATGTCCCTCCCCCACAGTGTAACCCCCGCTTTCACTATATTTGATGTCAGTATAACATGTGGAGGAGATGGGGACAAACAAGTCGTTTAAGGATTCAGGTGGACCTGTTGCAACAATGAGAAGTACAAAATGTTATGTCAAAACCAGCTTTACAATGTCGGTGTGGGGGGGCAGGGGGGTATAATTGGGTGGGGGGAGGGGGGTAAAATTGGGTGGGGGGAGGGGGGAGGCGGGGAAGGGAAGTGAAGCGTAAACAAAGGAGGAGGCTGCAATGCTTGGTAAGAAATATATGCATTATCCTGCCCATGTAATTGTAGCCCCTCTGTACAATATGTTCTCAAATAAAATAAAATACAATTAAAAAAATAAATAAAGTGGAATTGGAAACTGAAAAATAAAAAAGAATAATATTGCACCATTCTTAAGGAAAATGAAACACTTAGAAATAATATTAAGTGAAACAAAACAGACCCAGAGAAACTTATCTAGCATGATTTTCCTCATTTGTGGTAGATACAAGTTGCCTATACATGTAAAAGTAAACACACTAGATGATATGGAAGGAGGTACAAAGGAATTGTCTGAAGTGTCAGAGTCCATGGAGAGTGAAAATACTATAATTCTCTTAAAAGACTAAGTCAAAACCAACCAAAATAAATATCAGTAAATGTGTAATGAAAGAGAGGTCAGTAGGGGGCAATGTGAGAGGGGTAGGAATTTGAAGGGGAAAGTACAGGCAAGAATCCATTGTATAAATCCCAAAATTGAAACATACAAAGCAAAGGGTAGTGTGAAACTGGGGTGAAGATGTAGAAGTGGTAACACAATTCCAGGTTCATTGTACAATAAACTGCTTTGTTAAAAGCCAAGTAGTTCCATAACATAATATTGAGATACATAAGGATTTGGAGGAGTGGATGAAAATGTTGAAAGGCGTGACATTGATCAAGATACTCTGTATCCACACACTGTTTCAGTGAATGGCAACCTCTTCTAACAACTAAAAATAATAAAAATATTCAAAAAATTAATTATGATAGTTGAATAGAGAGCTGAGCCTCAATTCAATTCCCATTTAAAAATATTTTCATCCTGGAGACTTGGAGAATAAAATTTAAATAACAAAATTTTATGAACCTTTTTTTTTATCAGAATTCGTGAAATTTAAATATAAACTGCTTTGCTTATTGTCAGCCTTTGGAGTGTTATAATAGAATATTTCAAAATAAGTGGTTTAAAAATATCCGGAGTATATTATCCAATATCTGGGAGCTTAAACATTGATTATAAAAATGGTAATTCAAAGCAATTATTTGTCTTTTTTTTTGGGGGGGGGATCCGGTCCTGAGGCCTGAACTCTGGGCCTGGGTGCTGTCCCTCAGCTCTTCAGCTCAAGTCTAGCGATCTACCACTTAAGCCACAGCACCACATTTTGTTTATGTGGTGCTGAGGAATCGAACTCAGGGCCTCATGTGTGCAAGGTAAGCGCTCCACCACTGAGCTACCTTCCTAGCCCATTTCTTTGTCTTATGGGGGTCCACTTTCTGGTTCATTATAATCGATTTGCTGGACCTTCACATGGCAGAGTAATTATATTCGGCTTCTTTTATTAGGATCATTATTGCTGGGTCATCTTTGAAAAGTTCATTCTAAAGTCACCAAGCAGGGGACTAGAATTGCAACAGATGTATCTAGAAGGAGTTACATCGTCCAATACACTGTGTAACTTTTTCTTTAACTCAGTGTGGTGTATCATTTGGATATTATTTCATAGAAGATAATTACTTAAGGAAAATCTTATATCATGTGAATTATGTGAATGATTCTTCTTACAAAGGGAATAATTATAGTGATGGCAAAGTGAAGTATGATTGTTTAGTGGCTCTTGAATCACATAATAGGTAAGCATGTAAACGTAGTACAGCCTTACTAGGGCCCTTCTGATGTATTTGAACAATCTCTGATGAGTTAATTGCTTTCACACTTATTCATTTGAGCCAACAAATACAGATCTCCTTTGATTTTAATTACAGTCCACTATTGAGACTCCCACACTCACCAGAATCAGAGGGTGCTAATTTCTCTGATGAAATACATAATAAAATTATTATAATTAATATATATGAGAATAGTAATATTAATAGCACTATAATTACTAGTATTCACATTATATAATATATTGAAATGCTTTGGTTACCTCAATTTTTAAAATATTTATAACTAAATGTAAATTGTTTGTATGTAATTATTTGATCATGTATAGAAAATGAGTAAAAGATTTGCGTACATATTTACTGCATATGCAAACAGATTCACCTGGTTTTATCTGATTCTTCATGTGTTGGTTTCATTCATGAATGGCAAACTTGCAGAGTAATGATAATTTTAAATTTGCACTTACTAAAAGGTTAATTATATGAAGTTTACGTTGGGCTAAATAGCAGATTTTATAAATTAAATTGCTTTTGTCCCTCCCTTCCTCCCTCCCTTCCTTCATTCCTTGGTTACTTCATTCCTTCCTTTTTTCCTTCCTTCCACCTTTTCTTTTTTCCTTACTTCCACCTTCCCTCCATCCCTATCTCTCTCTCCTTCCTTCCTTCCTTCCTTCCTTCCTTCCTTCCTTCCTTCCTTCCTTCTTTCCTTTCTTTCTTTCTTTCTTTCTTTCTTTCTTTCTTTCTTTCTTTCTTTCTTTCTTTCTTTCTTTCTTTTTTTCTTTCTTTCTTCCTTCCTTCCTTTCTTCCTTTCTTTCTTTCTTCCTTCTTTCTTTCTTTCTTCCTTCCTCCCTTTCTTTCTTTCCTTTCTTTCATTCTTTTTCTTCCACCATTCTTCCTTTCTTTCTTTTACTCACAATGTTTCTTATGGCTATAGAAAAAATATCAACTTTTGTACTCCAAGTTGTTATGAATAATTATAAATACACTAGATTAATATTAATTTTAATAACCTATGTTATATCTTAGGACAAATTGTACTAAAAACAACTTCACAGAAATTGTGAGAAATGTAACAAATATTACTTTGATATTATTTCTTCACACTAAAATAAAAATTTAGACATAATATTGTTTGTATGTGTTGTTCTTGTGATTTGAACCCAAGACCTGTCCTTTAGTTATTTTTTCCCTCAAGGATATTGCCACATTTGAGCCACAACTCCACGTCTGGCTTTATGTGTGTGTGCGTGTGTGTTGTGATGTGTGTGTGATTAATTGAAATGCGACTCACAAACTTTCTTGACAAGGCTGGGATTTTTTTATTTTTTTATTGTGAAAATACTGTACAGAAAGGTTACAATTACATGGGCAAGGTAATGAGTACATTTATTATCAAGCATTGTTGCCTTCTCCTTCGTTTCTGCTTCCCAACCCTGCCCATCTCTCACCCCACCTTCTCTGCTCCAACTCCCCAGCCAAAGTTGTAAAGTTCGTTTTTCTACATAATGACTTGTACATCTCATTGTTGTAATGGGTCGACCTGAATCCTCATTTAAACCATATGTTTTTTCTATTCCTCTCCACAAATTATACCAATATCAAACACAATGAAAGCGCGGGTTAAACCGTGGGGGAGGGACATTTCTGAGACAAGCAGAAAAGTTCAGATAAGTAGATGTAAGGTGAAATGAACCCCAAGATAAGTATTCAATGTTTTTCTTTCTTGCAATTGTTTCTAACATATTTATAAGATGATTTCTTTGTTGCCAAGGCAGGCTTTGAACCCCAGCTTCCTGAGTAGTGAGGATTACAAGCTTCAGATACCATATTCAGCACAGATATATGTACAAATTTCTTATTATTTGAATTCTAGAGGCTCAGTTTAACAAATTAACATTTACATATTCATTTAGCAATTAAACCTGAAATTGCTCTGTGAAAAATAGTTTTCATTTTTATGAAAAAATATACACTCAAAGGTTTAAATGACAGAATCTTTGCACAAATTGAAATATCCTATTATTCAAAAGCAAGAAAGGGATCATTAATCAAATTTCTCATGTAAGCTAAAAGCAATAGGCTCTGTCAGGTTGAATGAAGCAATTTTTCATTAAATCATTATCTACTGCGGTCACATGATTTTCTCTTCTTTTAAACCTAAACTTTTTTTTGACATCAAGTATAGATTCATACATTTTTTGAGTATATGAAAATCTTAGTTACTGGTCATGTATTTCTGAGTTTTTATTACCAAGACATTTCACAGAAATACTGAATTTCATGTATTTTATGTCAACAGTGATTTTTAGAAATTGAATCAATCTCCATATGAGATAAATTATTCCTATAGACTTGAATATAACTTATTTTTGAATGGTAGGAAATTAATATTATACCTACTCTATAGAATAAGAAATAAGTGCTTGTGATATTATTTATTTTTCCATCAAATAGAAAGAAAGAATCTCACTTTAGATGACAAAAAATGAATGGAAATATCATAAAATTATGAATAATTCAAGTCATTATGAGTTATATGAAATAGTCACTTTTGAACATCAAAAAATGAAATCTCTTGAAGCTTCCTTATCTGTTAAATAAAATGTATTTGCACTCAAAATAGCTCTCCAGTAATAGTATAAGCACCTCAATGTCAAATAGCTTCTCTGATGAATTCAAGTTAATATTTAGGAACAGAAGTTATCCCAATAAATAGAAATATTTACCCACCACTCTAGAAATTAAATCTTAAATCATAAAGGTTTGAGATTAATAATTATCTTTCATTATGTTGCCATAAAGAGTTGATCCCTTTCTTGTCGGCATAGTTGTAGAGATTTGGTTACTGAGAACTTGTGATCAAAGAGTATGTTAAGATAAAAGTCCTTTCTTCCTCTTCCTTCTTTTTCTTTACGTTTCCTTCTCCTTGTCCTTTTCATTCTCCCTCTCCGTTTTCCCCTCCTCTTCTTTCTCCATCTCCCAGGCCTATTCCTCCTCTTCTTTAATTCCTGGCTTCCATGAATACACATACTCCATCACATGTTCCTGATATGGGGTAATGTGTCAACACCAACCCGAAGCAATGAGGATAAGAAACATAAACTGAGGATTTCTGGGAAGATGGCAGAGGAGATGTTGGAGGCAAAACAAGCTCTCGCATTGAAAGCAGTTTTAGTGTTCCAGTGAACAGTCCTAAGCCAGAGAATCATACCAAGTGTGTCATCACAGGACTGAGAGTTAGACCAGAGAGGGAAAATCAAGGCAAGGAGACAGATCTGAGCACTTGCCAGTAGCCACGGCTGCAGTGGCAGTGGCAGCAGCGGCCATAGCCAGCATACCTTCTATCTATTGCCTTCAGGAGTAACATATTGCCCATAAAAACAAACACATGTTCAATGTGAAAGGCTGGAACAAAATCCACCAAGCAAACAGTCCCCATAAAAACACGCAGGAGTTGCAATCCTAATATCAGATAAAATACACTTCAAATTAAAATTAATAAGAAGGGATAGAGAAGGTCGCTACATCCTAATTTAGGGATCTCTCATTCAGGAGGATATTACAATTCTAAATATCTATTCATCAAACAATTGAGCACCCAAATTTATCCAAGAAACTCTACTTTCCCTCAAATCAGATATAAATCCAAAGACATTAGTTGTTGGGGATTTTAACACACCACTCTCCCCACTAGATAAATCAACTCGGCAAAAACTCAACAGAGAAACCGAAGATCTAAACAGCTGCATAGATCAACTAGAATTAACAGACATCTACCGAACATTTCACCCAGCAGCATCAGAATACACGTTCTTCTCAGCAGCACATGGAACATTTTCTAAAATAGACCACATTCTAGGCCACAAAGCAAACTTGTCTAAATTCAGAAACATTGAAGTTATACCTTGCATTCTCTCTGACCACAAGGGAATAAAATTAGAACTCAAGTCGGCAAAAACTCAGCAGAGAAACAGCAGATATAAACAACTGCATAGATCAACTAGATTTAACAGATATCTACCGAATATTTCACCCAACAGAATCAGAATACACATTTTTCTCAGCAGCACATGGAACATTTTTCAAAATAGACCGTATTTTAGGTCACAAGGCAAACTGTCCAAATTAAAAACATTAGACTTATACCATGCATTCTCTCAGACTACAAGGGAATAAAATTAGAATTTAACACCAAGAGCCACCAAAGAAAGTCCTGAAACACATGGAGGATGAACAACACACTGCTGAATCACCAGTGGGTCTGGAAAGAGATAAGAAAGGAAATTCAAATTTTCATGATATTCAACAAAAATGAACATACAACTACCAGGTACTCTGGGACACAGCCAAGGCAGTACTAAGGGGCGAGTTTATAGCTCTGAGTTCCTGCATCAACAAATTGGAGAGATCTGAAACCAAAAATTTAATGAGGCATCTGATTCTCCTTGCAAAAGAACTGCAAGACAAACCCCTATCCAGTAGATGGAAAGAAATAATTATATTTAAATCAGAATTAAATTAATTACAATCAAAAAAACCATAGAAAGAATCAATTAAACAAAGAATTGGCTCTGAGAAAAAATTAACAAAATTGACAGACCCTTAGCAAATCTTATCAGAAAAAGAAGAGAACACACCCAAATAAATAAATTCAGAGATGAAAATGGAAATGAAATACTTCTCAAAACTTTATGCTAATAAGTTTGAGAACTTGGCAGAAATGGACCTTTTCTTAGCAAATGCTGACACACTGAAATTAAACCAAGATGAGTTAAATCATCTTAACAGGCCCATATCTAGCATTGAAATAGAATAAGAGACCTCTCATCTAAGAAAAGCCCAGGACCAGATGGTTTTACAGCAGAATTTTACAAGGCCATCAAAGCAGAGCTCACACCAATACTCCTCCAACTTTTCAATGAAATTGAAAGAGAAAGTTCACTACTGAACCCATTCTATGAAGCCATCATAACACACATCCTATAACCAGGTAGGGACTCAAAGGAAGAGAACTATAGACCAATTTCTTTGATGAACATTGATGCAAAACTTCTCAACAAAATTTTGGCCAATCGCCTTCCACAATTCATCCAAAAAAATCATACACCACGATCAAACAGGATTAATTTCAGGGATGCAAAGCTGGTTCAATATACGCAAATCAATTAATAGAATTCATCACATCAACAATAGCAAGGAAAAGAACCATATGGTTATCTCAATAGATGCAGAAAAAGCATTTGACAAGATCCAAAATCCCTTTATGATGAAGGTTCTGGAAAATTAGGAATCCATGGAACAATCCTCAATACAATAAAAGCTGTATTTGACAAACCTACAGCCAGCATTATAATTAATGCTTAGAAACTAGATATTTCCTCTTAACTCAGGAATGAGACAAGGTTGCCCACTGTCCCACTGCTCTTCAATCTAGTATTAGAATGCCTAGTTACAGCAATAAGACAACATGCAAAAATAAAGGGGCTCCAAAGAGGGAAAGAAGAAGTAAAACTCTCCCTGTTTGCAGATGACATGATCATGTATTTAAAGAATCCCACAGACACCACGCCCAAATTACTCAAGCTGATTCAAAACTTTGGCAAAGTAGTAGGGTATAAAATTAGCCCTCAAAAATCAATGACTTTAAAGCAGAAAAGGTCATATAAGGTGATGTTAGGGAAATGAACCCTAAGACATGTATTCAAAAGTTTTTTTTTCTTTCATGCGACTGATTCTACTGCATTTATAAGATTATTTCTTTGTTGCTTCGTATGTCCCTCCCCCACAGTATAACCCCTGTTTTCACTGTATTTGATGTCGGTAAAATTTGTGGGGGGGAAGGGGAAAAACAAGACGTTTAAATAAGTATACAGATGGACCCGTTGCAACAATGAGAACTACAAGTTGTTATGTAGAAAACGAATTTTACAACTTTGGTGGTGGGGGTGGGAGGATTACCTGGGGGGGGCGGGGGGCAGATGGGAAGGGATGAGAAGGGGAAACAAAGGAGGAGGCAACAATGCTTGATAAAAAATGTACTCATTATCTGACCCATGTAATTGTAACCCCTCGGTACAGTATTTTCACAATAAAAAATAAATAAAAATTTAAAAAATCAATGATTTTCAGTATGCCAACAATGAGAAAAGTGTGGTTGAAATTAAGAAAGCAACTTCATTCATAATAGCCCCATGAAAGATAAAATACCTAGGAATTAACTTAACCAAAGAAATGAAGGACCTCTATGATGAAAACTTTAAAAACCTGAAAAAGGAAATCCAACGGAACTTAGAATATGGCAAAAACTCTCATGCTCCTGGATTGGAAAGATCAAAATTGTGAAAATGGCAGTACTTCCAAAGGCTATCTACAAGTGCAATTCGATACCTAGCAATATTCCATCCTCATTCTTCAAGGAAATAGAAGTGGCAATCCAAAAACTCATATAGAAAAATAAAAGACCCAGAAGAGCTAAAACGATCCTCAATAGTAAGAACAATACTGGAGGAATATCAATACCAAATTTCAAACTCTACTACAAAGCCATAGTAAGCAAAATAGATTGGTCCTGGCACAAGAACAGACCTCAGGACCAATGGAATACAATAGTACACCCAGAAATGAACCTACAGACCTATAGACATCTAATGGAGCTAAAATTGGAATGGAAGAAAGACAGCCTCTTCAGTATATGGTGCTGGCAAAATTGTATAACTACTTGCAGAAAATGAAAGCTAGACCTTTATAAATCACCCTGCACCAGAATCAACTCCTAATGAATAAAAGACCTCGGAGTCAAAGCAGACATCCTGAAAACATTACAGGATGGAACAGGAGAAACCGTAGTTCTCTTTGGCACAGGCCGAAATTTTCTTAATAGAGACCCAGAAACACAACCATGTAAAGAAATGTTGGACAAATGTCATTGCATGAAATTGCAGTTTCTTTTTGGCAAAGGACATAGCTAGCAAGATTAATAGAAAGCCTAAGATTGGGAGAAGATCTTCACTAGCCTTACAACAGACAAGAGTCTCATATCTAAAATATACCTGGAACTCAAAAAATTAAATCCCCCAACAACAAATCTTCAAAGAAACAACAGCCCAATAAATAAGTGGGTAAAGTCTTAAAGAGAAACTTCTCTGAAGAGGAAATAACAATGGCCAATAGACACATGAAGAAATGCTCAACCTCTCTAGCCATAAAAGAAATTTAAAACAAAACAACGTTGAGCTACCACCTCACCTCAGTTAGAATGGGTATAATCAAGAACGCTAATAATAACAGTTGCTGGAGGGGATGTGTTTAGAAGGGAATATTATTGCATTGTTGGTGGGAGTGTAAACTTGTTCAACCACTTTGGAAAGCAGTACATAGAGCTCCCCTACGACCCAGCAATCCCACTTTTGGGCATTTACCCAAATGATCACAAACAAGGCCACACTAAAGCTACCAACATGACTATGTTTATTGCAACATTATTTACCATTCATAAGATATGGAACTAACCCTGATGCCCCTCAGTAGATGAATGGATCAAGAAAATGTGGTATATATACACAATGGAATTATATGCCTCCATTAGATAGAATGGCATTGCCCATTTTTTAGGAAATGGAAAGACTTGGAAAAATTATATTGTGAATTTATCCAGGCTCAAAGAAACATAGGTCCCATGGTTTCCCTTATTTGCAATAACTAGTATATGTTTGAGGCAAGCAGAAAATATCAGATAAGTTGATGTTAGGAAAATGGACCCTAAGATATATATTCAGATTTTTTTTTCAGGTGAGTGTTTCTAACACATTGATAAGATTATTTCTTTGTTGGGGGAGGGGGGGAAGGGAAGTGAAGGGTAAACAAAGGAGGAGGCTGCAATGCTTGGTAAGAAATGTATGCATTATCCTGCCCATGTAATTGTAGCCCCTCTGTACAGTATGTTCTCAAATAAAATAAAATACAATTAAAAAAAAAGATTATTTCTTTGTTGATTTGTATGTCCCTCACCCATGGTATAAGCCCTGCTTTCACTGTATTTGAGGTTGGTATAATTTGTGGATGTAAAGGGAAAAAACAAATAGTTTAATTAGGGATACACGTAGATCCATTGCAACAATGGAGGGGTGGGGGTACAACTTTACAACTTTGGTGGGGGTGAGGAATATTGGGTGGGGGAAGTTGGGAAGGGATTTGAAGGGGAAACAAAGGAGGAGGTTACAATGCTTGATAAGAAATGTACTCATTATCTTGCCCATGTAATTGTAACCTCTCTGTACAGCATTTTCACAATAAAAAGAAAAAAAAAAGAAACATAAACTGAAATGCATAAAATCAGAAGCCAGGATTAGTCTTTCCCCCTTTTAAATTAATTTTATAAAGTCACAGTATGCTCTCATTTATTATAAGTGATAAGGTTTACTCAAAAAAAACTGACTCACAAAGCCCTAATGAAATGATTGATTAAATTAATATTATCTTAGCACATATCTACTTTAAAATACCAGATATATTTCAATAAGAGGCAAAAAAAATGACCTCTATAGTTTTCTATGAAAAAACTGCAAAATACAATCTGTTCCTCAAGGAAATGGAACTATAATTGGCAGTATTGTCAGTTTCATAATTGATGTAAGAAGACTATAGTACGAATTTCAACTCAAACTAAATTATATAAAATTTATTTTGTCCCATCTATACTATCTATATCTTTTTCCCAAAATGACTTGTATTTTATCATATTTTTAATTGACTTTAAATAGTTGTATGGGAGTTTCTGTTTGACAAAGCAGTTTATGAATAGTTCTTAGTGAGCTTTTCTTCTTCTTTTTTTTCTCTCGTGAGGTTTGAACTCTGGGTCTGGGCATTGTTTCTGAGTGCCTTTGGATGGATGCTACAGCCCTATCACTTGAGGCATAGTAGCACTTTCAGGTTTTTCTGACATTTAATTGAAGATAAGAATTTCACAGACTTTCTTGCCTGGGTTGGCTTCAATCCTCAATCCTCAGCCTCCTGATTATCCAGGATTACAGGCGTGGGCCGCTAGTGCGTGGCTTAATTCAATGCATTTTTTTGACTAGTCCTGGGCTTGAACTCAGGGCCTTGGCAATTTCCTTGAACTTCTGTTTCCTCACGCTAACACTCTATGACTTGTGTCATAGTGTCAATTCTAGCTTTTTTTGCTTATGTAGTACTGAGGAATCAAACCCACACATGCAAGGCACGCAGTCTACCACTAAACCACATTCCATGGCCAATACAATACATCTTGATGATCTTTATCCCTCATCTTCTCAATCCTATCTCATCCTTCAATTTACATAATTTTGTAGAATATTCACTGACTCACAATGTCATGTATAGTCACTCAGAGGATATATCACAGATCATATTTTATTAATAGGCTTATTCATCAACATACTAAAGTTATACATTATAGAATTCTGTGATTTTAAATTTTAAATTATCACTCAGATTCACCCACTACTATACTAAAATTTTTCCTAAGTTTAATGCAAAAGCACTCTGTAATTCTTTGATAAAGTACAATGATTCATAGAATGATAAAGAGTTGGAGTAAGAACATCACCTTCAGTTCTATAACATTTTGTCATTACTAACCTCTCAAAATACTGCAGTATTTATTAGTAGTCACTTCCTGTCATCATTTCAACCTACCCTCCCCTTGAGCAGCTATTATTTCATATTCTACCTCTATAGATGGGCCAATTTTAAAAAGCTCATATAATTAGAAAATGTAGTCTATTTTATCCATTTCTCCCATGTATTATTACTATTTGCAAAGTAAGTCCATGTAAATTTTTCTCATGGATAGAGTATATTGTTTTGTAAGAATATGAATAATTGTATAACATCCTCAATGGGCATTTCAATATTTTATTGTATGTTATTGTAAAAGGTTTTGCTATGTATATTCTTGTATATGTGTCTCATTGAACATATGTTTAAATCTATTTTTATATAAAATTATAATTCAAAATGCTGGATCATAGAGGCAACTCTATGTGTAATATCTTAAAGATTGCCAGTATGTTTAACTGACTATATCATTTTAAGTGCCAAGCACCATTGTATAAGGATTCCAATTTCTACATAATTGTTGTGCAGGGCTATCTTATTTTTTCTATTATCACTAATCTCCATATGTATGCAATGTCTAGCTATGTTATGATCTTTCCATATGTTCCTTTGTTGTTTTTACATTACTATAGAGATACGTATTTGGATTTTTTGATAACTTATTCAGGATGGTTGTAGTATTTCCTTGACATCAATATGCTCTTAATATATTTCTGATTCAAGTCTATTTAAATAAATGCACATGTATGCACACTATGTGTACATATGCATAGATTCATACTTATATTTTTATAATACAAATACCTATATATACATATATACATATATACAGATGTGAACATATATGTATATAGGCATATACGTATATTATTATTTTCATTTGTCTGTAAGTTATAATTTTACATTATTAGCCAAACATGTCCTTTTTTGATTTTACTTTATTTTATTTTATGGTTAAGATGTTGTACACAGGAGCAGGGCACCAGTGGCTCACACCTATAATCCTACTCTGGAAGCTGGGATCTGATGATGGAGTTTCCAAGCCACCCTTTGCAGGAAAAGTCTATCAGACTCTTATCTCCAATAAATCACCAGAAAACCGGAAGTGGCTGTATAGCTCAAGTGGTAGAGCTCTAACCTTGAGCTGGAGAGCTGAGGGAGAGCACATAGGCCCAGACTTCAAGGCCCACGACCACCACCAACAACAATAACAATAAAAAGGAATACTGACTAAAAAAGCAATAGTATTAAGCAGTCGTAAAGATAGACTCAAGTCTAACATTTTAGTATTATCTTAGATACCAGCAGCCTTCCAGTCCAATGAGCCATGAGCCCTCAGAATGTTGACCAAATTTCATAGTTTATTTACACAATCACTATAAGTAGGTATTTTCTCATCTATCATTCTTTCATTTCACCACAGAATGTGTATTTATCCTTTATATCCTACTTGAATACCAAAATCTTTGGAAGATATTTATTCATTGGTGTATATTAACTGTACGAAGAAATCTTATTGAAATATTTTATACTCGCACATATTGATGAAGGGCCTGATTAACCCATTTCTCTTTCTCCATTCCCATTGCCTTTTATGTTTCAACAGTTGTCTGTGAATTTCTTTGTGCTATCTTCACACATCGTCAAAATGTATTAAAGTGTGTTCACCCACTGTCATTGAAAATTATACTATACTGAATATAAAAGCAAAAATCCAAATAAATGGAGACATAAAATTTTGTTGCATTGGAGGATACAATTGAGCAAACATGTAAATTGTCTCCTCCCCTTTTTTATCATCATTCATGGGGCTTGAAATCTGGCCCTGGGCGCTGTCCCTCTGCTATTCATTTCAAAGTGAATGCTCTACTCATTGAGCAATTGTGCCACTTCTAATTTTCTGGTGTTTAATTGGACATAAGAGTCTTAAAGACAATCATATTCCAGCTGGCTTTGAACAGCAATGCTCAGATCTCAGCCTCCTATGCAGCTAGAATTAAAAACAAGAGCCAAGAGTGGCCAGCTTCACAGTTTATTTATGTATGTGACAATTTCTAAAAACACTTGACTAGCAATCTTTGACTCACTGACAAAGAAAGATAAACTGTAATATATTTCTCTGTCAAATTTTAAAGGTGTAAATTTAAAATTGTTATATTTGTAGAGGAAAGATTATACAGTTCAATGGGTCTGTAAAGCACCAGATTAGGTCCACATAAATATTATCAAGGAATATTTAATAAGGTTTAAACCAAATATTTGTGGAATGACATTCTCTTTAATAAGTGGTGATAGGTTAGACAGAATTTGGGCAAATTAAAAAGTGAACATTGACTTACACATAACAATTTATTCAAATATTAACTTCTAGCAGGATTAAAACGTATATAGAAACACATGCATGAAAGAAACGAAAACATTAAAATACATATTTAAGGGTTCATTTTCCAAACCCTTAAATATGTATTTTAATGTTTTCGTTTCTTTCATGCATGTGTTTCTAACGCATTTATAAGATTATTTCTTTGTTGCTTTGTATGTCCCTCCCCGACAGTGTAACCCCCGCTATCACTATATTTGATGTCAGTATAACATGTGGAGGAGATGGGGACAAACAAGTCGTTTAAGGATTGAGGTGGACCTGTTGCAACAATGAGAAGTACAAAATGTCATGTCAAAACCAGCTTTACAATGTCGGTGTATGGGGGGAGGGGGGTATGATTGGGTGGGGGGGAGGGGGGAGGCTGGGAAGGGAGGTGAAGGGTAAACAAAGGAGGAGGCTGCAATGCTTGGTAAGAAATGTATGCATTATCCTGCCCATGTAATTGTAACCCCTCTGTACAGTATGTTCTCAAATAAAATAAAATAAAATAAAATAATTTTGAGGGCCTGATTCTTTCAAAGTCAGGCTTGCAAAGAGGAAAGTATATTTGCTTTGGTGTGAACAAGAAAAAATATAAAAATCCTTTATTAATGTTTATCATATCTTGACTAGGGCGTCTCATTTTGGAGAAGAGGAAAGGTATGAAAAGTTTAAGACTGTTAACTATTCCCCAAAATCATTCTTATTCATCTACTATAGCGATGGAAGTAGGCTTGGTTACTATTAGTATCATGCTTGTTTACATTTAGAAGCATTGTTTGTTTCTGGGTTATATGCTACAAATATTGAGTATTAATAAAGGGTCATTTCCTAAGAAAAGAAAGTTTTTGTGTAATCAAACCTAAAATATTAAAGACAGCATAATGTATACTATTTCCTAGCTATTTCACAATCTTTAGGTATGTCAGCCTTACTGGACTTAGTATTCTTTTCCAGTTCCTTTTATACCACCTGTCCTAAATTATAATACATATTAACGGAATGAAAAAGTAATGTCATCTTAAGACAGTCCCATTGCAACAAGACGTTATGTCGAAAAACAAACTTTACAACTTTGGCAGGGTGGGGGGCGGAGGAGCGATCGGTGGGCAGGGATGGTAAGGAGAAACAAAGGGGGAGGCAACAATGCTTGATAAGAAATGTATTCATCACCATGCTCATGTAATTGTAACCCCTCTGTAATGTATTTTCACAAAAAAACTTATTAATATTAAAAAAAAGAATGTCATTTAGGACTCTGGGAATGTGGCTTCATGTAACAGTTATTGCTTAGCATGCATGAACCTGGGTTCAATTCCTCAGTACCACATAACCAGAAAAAGAAACACTGGAAGGGGTGCTTTGTCTCAAGTGGTAAAGTGCTAGCTTTGATTAAATAAAAAAAGAGCTCAGGAAAAGTTTTTTAGCCCTGATTTCAAGTCCCAGGTCTGCCATAGAGTCATTTAACTAGTAAATGCAAAATAAAAACCCATAATTGGAATATATAATTGCTCCTTCCAACTGGTACCTAACAATAATCCTTAAATCATGCATGGACTTTACCTATATTACAATACTGTGTTGAACAAAAAAAACACGTTTTTTTAATAGGTCATAACAATTAATACTAGGAATGAGCTTAGATATCAAGTAAAGATTAATCCAGGAAATTCAAAGATGCCAGGTTTTTGAGTAGTCACTGCTAATCACAATGAGAAGGGTAGTCTAAGTGAGATTTGGAAACCTTTTTGGTAAGTCATGCTACCAAAAAGGCAGAGGTTCATTAATTGTTTTGACAGAAGAGACGGAATAACTCCAGATGGAAGGAATAAATGATAATAATAACTAAGATATACCACAAACTGTTCTAGAGAACCATTTTTGGTTATTGAACAACTAGTTATTAACTAGGCTTATTCCTCATTGCCGTTGCAATCTAATCACTTATGCCAGTTCTTAATCTCTGTGTGGTAAGTTGTTTATTCTTCTATGCTGCTCTTTCATACCTAATCTCCTTTGCTTTCTAAAAATCTCAGTCTTTCTCTATTTCTCAAAGAACAATTTCAGATACTAAGTCCACATAAGGAGACAGCAGAGGATGCTAATGTAAGAGTCCCATAGCTCATGACTCATAATATAACAACATGAAAAAGGATGACATATTTATTGCTACCTCAAATTTTCTGAAAAGCTGCAATGTCATAATTTGATTCAAATTACCATTATTTGTGTACAGTGTCATTAAGTGCACATAAATGCAAATATGAGTCGGGTGCTGGTGGTTCACTCCTATAATCTTACCTACTCAGGAGGTTAAGACCAGAAGATTGTATTTCAAACCTAGCCTGGTCAGGAGAGTCCATGAGACATTTATCTTCAATTAGACACCAGAAATCCGGAAGTGGTGCTGTAACTAAACTGGAAGAGCACTCAACTTGAGCTGAAGAGCTGAGGGACAGTGCCCAGGGTCAGAGTTCAAGCACCAATACCAACAGAAAAAGGACAAATATGACTTTAATTTTCCCCAAAAGGATTGACGAAGTCAATAGTAATCTTCACAAGCAGAAAGTATTATCCAATATGATTCAGTGCACCTACATTTGCTGAGTTATTTAAGTTATGGCTTCTTCGCTGGACATATTCTCTTCTTTCAAAAATTGTCAAATATTAGCTTTATAATAAACTTCACCTTATATTTCTTAGTTCAAAAGAGAAGTTCATACAGTGTATGTAACTTGGATTTAAAAATATCACAAAGCCAACCCAGGTAGGAGCATATGTCAAATTCTTATCTCTAATTAAACACCAAAAAAGCCAGAAATGGAGTTTTGGCTCAAGCAGTAGAGTACTACCTTTGAGGGTAGGTGGGCAGGAAAGACACCTGTTCAGGGACAGGGTCTAGCCTCTGAGTTCAAGCCCCAGAACCAGCACAAACCAAACAAACAAACAAGCAAACAATAAAAAACCCCACATATTTCTTTGGGACCATCCTTAAAGCATTGGTTTGAAAAGAGGCTCCTTTTGCTGATCATACTCATTGGATCTTGCTTTTTGGAATCCCTGTAGCTATGGAGAACCCTAGGAGCAGATTAAAGGAATTGATAACTGACTCCTTCAACAAGAGAATCATGTCAGGAGTGAAATATCTATGAATAAGGCACTTTTAAAGCTCCATGTCTTTGTTTCTTTGCTGAAGAAAACTTTTAAAACAACGTTATTCCCCTAACATCAACTTATCTAACATTTTCAGCTTGACTCAGACATATACTAGTTGTTGCAAATAAGGGAAACCATGGGACCTATGTTTCTTTGGGCATGGCTTACTTCAATTAACATAATTTTTTCCAATACTTTCCATTTCCTAACAAATGCACTTCTTTCTGATGGAGGCATAGAATTCCATTGTGTATATATACCACATTTTCTTGATGTTAGGGGAATGAACCCCAAGATAAGTATTCAATTTTTTTCCTTTCATGCAATTGTTTCTAACATATTTCTAAGATGATTTCTTTGTTGCTTTGTATGTCCCTCTGCCACAGTATAACCACTGCTTTCAGTGTATTGGATATTGGTATAATTTGTGGAAGGGAAGGGCAAAAGTAAATCATTTAACTAGGGATAGAGGTGGACCCATTGCAACAATGAGATGTACAAGTCGTTATGTAAAAAAAAGAAAATTTCAAATTTGGTGTGGGGGGGGAGGACCAGGTGGGGGGAGGGAAGGGAGTATGGGAAGGGATGGGAAGGGGAAACAAAGAGGAGGCAACAATTCTTGATAGGAAATGTACTCGTTATCTTGCCCATGTAATTGTAACTCCTCTATACGGTATTCTCACAATAAAAATAAAAAAGAAAAGAAAAAAAAACAACGTTATTTCCTTTTCATCTATGTTGGCCTTCAAATGGCATATTGTTTCCTTTTGTAATACTCTCAACTAGAAGTTTACAGACAAGTGTTATATGAGTGAAGAACACACTTGAAAAATTCAGGGACAGAGTTTCCTTCAAGCCTTAGATTCTTTTCATGTACAGTAAAAACGAGAGCACAAATTAACTTGAACTTTGTCATTTCTCTATGTTCAATTATCAAAGACTTAGCATAGTATAAACTATTTTCTAGCAATATCACAATATTTAGATGTAGATTTTGTTTCCCAGTGTTCCAGGGGACCCATCTAGTGATCCTATAACATCCTATACCGTCCTGGGATTGCTGTATCTTTACTGTATTCTCTAATTTCTGTTGGAAAGTTAGGAAGGATAGAAAATTGAGTTACTGTTTCCGTTTTATTTTTTTATTACCTTAGAAACTGTAAATCAAAATAACATAAACTATCTTTATAATATTAGGAGACAGATTTCATTTCTACATTCTTACCTTAACCTTCTACATAACTTTGGTACTTAGTGATCCCCAAATATGAAAATGAAGATAGGGAGCTTCTTATTTAAGTATTATTTAGAATTTGAAGACTCCATTAATGCAAGGTCCTTAGTAGTATGCTCATCATACATGTGTACAAAGCTGGTGGCAATTTTTTCTTATTCTCAGACACTAGGATATGTGGTATTCTTGTAGCTGCATCAGGAAAAGGCTGTAGTTGAGTTAGTTTACTAAACCAAATCTGCTGTAAAATATGTCTACATGTTAATTGGCTTGAATGATCCGTATTTAACATTTTACAGTTCTGAAGGACAGAAATCTAAAAGAAGTCTCACTAGATTAAAATTAAGCCACCTACAGAGCTAAAATATTTTTCAGATGATTCTAGTGGAAAAGGCATTTACTTCCTCCTCTTCCTCTTTCCAGAAACTTCAGAATCTGGATTGTTGTCTTTTCCTTTATCTTCTAATGTAGCATCTTTACATCTTTCTGATGGTTCTTACTTAAGCATGTCCCTTTGAACTACACCTGGGACTTTTGAGTATACTTCCCATCTGATAATTATGCTCCTTGGGTAATGAAAGGTGATTATTTTACAAACTCATATAAAATGTAGATCTACATTAGATGGATTAGATATTTCGGGACTATAGATATTTTGGTAAGATGTTTTACTCCCTACCACAATGAGTGTGTAAGCATTATTTCTACTATAACCTTCTATCCTTTCATTAATTTTGAACAACATATTTCTTCAATGAAGTATAACTAGAAAAAAATTAGTTCCTGAAATCATTTAATCCTGATTAAAACATTGTCATGTACTAGAAATCTTAAATGTCAGAGAGCAGCTGCTGAAACAGTTCTGGCATTATCACTTTTTGTATATTCTGCTTACAATATTCTCTTTTCAAGAGCATTTGATTGTTATTTTGGAATTATGGTTAATAGTTATTTGACTACTATTTTTAAAGAATGTACCACCAATACTGGTTCTCTTCCTCTAACTTTTTTATGTCTAATCTATTTCTGAAAGAAACACATCTATTTGAATTACATGAACTGCTTATTGATGTGTGGAGAGCAAAAGAAGAAAAAAGATGTCCCCGTGTGTGTGCCATGTCGAAGATGTACCTAAAAGTTATTTATCTTAACACCATATATTTTTCATTTTGTTTAGATTCTGATAAAAATTTATCCTTTCTACTCACACAATGTTAATGCAATCTTTTGTCATGCCTACCAAAAGCAAACAACAAATTACTATTTATTTAAAATTTTTAAAAATTTTAAAATTATAATTTATTTAAAGAACACTATATTTTTAAAAAATTAGCCAAGGCAAATGGTTTATTAGATATTTAGAATCCTATTCAGACTCTATTGTTGAAGCCAGAAAGGGGGAAAATAATGTTTTCATGTTTTTCTTCTTCCTTGAGCCACTCTGATTTTCTTCATCTATTTCTGAAAGAATAAAATTCTGGCTTTGAAACCTTTTGTATGATATCCACAATGTCTCATTGTTCCTTTATTAATAGGAGAATTTTCAGAAAGGATGAGAATTCTCAATAGAAAAAGGAGAAGGGGAAAAGAGAAGTGAGAAATCTAGATTTTTTTTCTTCCTCATCTCAATCACAAGTTCGGTATAATAATGATTGTGGATAGATAGAGTGATTAAACACATTTATAGAAAAAGTCAACCCCTCAAGTAATCACATAGAGAATGTTTATTTATTAAAAATATGTAATAGCACCAAACAGGAAGTGTTAACTGTTTAGTATTTTTTTTAGTATTTCTTAAATTCTGATGTGCTTTATCAACTATCATAAAGGTAGACAAGAATGGTAAGTAAGTGATATCAATATAATATTCTAATATTAGCTTAATTCTTGCTGTGTTTGAGTTTTGCCTCAATTTCACATGCTATATTCTTCCAGTATACAAGTTGAAAGAAAATCCCCTCTGGAAATATGCTATTTTTATAGCTAAGGGGAAAGAAGTTAGCTCTTAGACACAGACAATGGGATAGAAATCTTCCCCTAGAAATAGCCTTTGGCCATTTCTGGTTCACTTTTGTAAGCTGAAATGGGTCACATGACCCATCTTGACATTGCAGAGTAGAGGCAAATCACACCTACAGGAAGCTGATGCAGAACAGACTAATATGTCAAGATATGCAACACTTGAGATGAAGAGGAAAAAGAAGACAACTATAATACAATCAGTCATACTTGCCATCACATGTCTCTGCAGGAAGGATACTATTATGTACCTTTGTTTCTAAAACTATTAAGATCTTCAAATCATGTCTTTAGTGCTTATATATTACTGGAATTAGAGAACATTTTAATACTGAGACAACATAAAATCTCAAAGAAATCTGGAGAAATCATTTCAATACTACATCTTGTTCTACTAGGACATGAAACGATTTTATATACAATACTTTATACTAGTAACTTTTTTCCAGAACTGGATTTTGTTAATATATGTGACTATCCACAAGAATAAATGTCTTCATTTATCCACATCTTGTACAGACAGCATAGTCAAGCAGATGTGGGAGTTCATCTGTAGCACTTTTTAAAAATGCAAAAAATGTGGACTGGGAGCCAATATGAATATTTTTCCAACATCACCTTCCACATCCTCTTTCTTCCTAGGAAACAACCCAATCAATAAAAAGGCTTAGTTTTTGGCTCTTGAACTTGAAAGTGGAAGCAGAATGTTATGGATGTCATAGATGCCTTCTCATGGTTTTTAACATGATAATGTCACATGCAACAGCTCTATGAGTCCTGCAGGACTTAGCCTTGTACTTTCTTAGTGATGTGATAGGAATGTCAGCCTTAAAGGACTTAGTGTTGTTTTCCATTTCGATTTCTACCATCTTGCCTAAATTATAATACTTAGTAATGGAATGAAAAAGTAATGCCATCTTAAGAAAGTCATTTAGGGTCCTGGGAATGTGGCTTCATGGTACAGTGATTGCTTAGCATGCATGAAACCCTGGGTTCAATTACTCAATACCACATAAACAGAAAAAGTAATTGTGCTGTGCCTCAAGTGGTAGAGTGCTAGCCTTAAGCAAAAAAATATCAGGAAGAGTTCCGTGGCCCTGAGTTCAAGCCCCAGGACTGGCAAAAATTCATTTAGCTAATAAATGACAAATAAAGAACCTACACTTGGAATATATAATTGCTCCTTCCAACTATGACCTAACAATAGTTCTTAATTCATGTACTTTACCTATATTAGAAGATTGTTTTGAGGGAAAAAAATCGTTTTGTTAGTAGGTCATGGCAATTAAAGTCAGGAATGTGCTTAGATATCAGGTGAAGATTAATCTTGGAAATTCAAAGATGCCAGGCTTTTGAGCAGTCACTGCTAATCACAATGAGAAGGGTAGTCTAAGTGAGATTTGGAAATCTTTTTCGTCAGTCGTGGCACCAAAAAGGCGCCAGCTAATACATAGTTGTTATAGAAGTGAAGGAATAAATCCAGAAGGAAGAAATGAATGATAATTACTAAATTATGCCAGAAACTCTTCTACGGAACCATATTTGGTTATTGAAGAGCTATTTATCAACTAGGCTTATTCCTGATTGCCTTTAGCAGTCTAAATCGCTTAGGCTAGTTCTTAATCTCTGTGTGATAAGTTGTATCTCATTCTATGTTGTTCTTTCATATCTGATCTCCTTTGTTTTCTAAAAATCTCAGTCTTTCTCTATTTCTCTACTAGCAATTATTTATACTAAATCCACTGACACAGACATCAGAGGATGCTAGGGTAAGACTCCAATAGCACATGAGTCATTAATGTAACAACATGGAAAATGATGACATATTTATTGCTATCTCAAATTTTCTGAAAAGCTGCAATGTCATCATTTTATTCAAATTTCCATTATTTGTGTACAGTGTCATTAAGTGCATATAAATGCAAATATGTGCCGGGTGCTGGTGGTTCACCCCTGTAATCTTAGCTACTCAGGAGGTTAAGACCAGAAGATTGTATTTCAAACCTAGCCTGGTCAGGAAAGTCCATGAGACATTTATCTTCAATTAGACACCAGAAATCCGGAAGTGGTGCTGTAACTAACCTGGGAGAGCACTCAACTTGAGCTGAAGAGCTCAGGGACAGTGCCCAGGGTCAGAGTTCAAGCACCAATACCAACAGAAAAAGGACAAATTTGACTTTAATTTTCCCCAAAAGGATTGACGAAGTCAATAGTAATCTTCACAAGCAGAAAGTATTTTCCAATATGATTCAGTGCACCTACTTTTGCTGAGTTATTTAAGTTATGGCTTCTTTGCTGGACATGTTCTATTCTTTTAAAAATTGTCAAATATTAGCTTTATAATAAACTTCACCTTATATTTATTGGTTCAAAAGAGAAGTCCATAC
Organism: Dipodomys merriami; assembly: GCF_024711535.1. Lineage (NCBI taxonomy): Eukaryota > Metazoa > Chordata > Mammalia > Rodentia > Heteromyidae > Dipodomys > Dipodomys merriami. Next base: position 57,345 of record NW_027203565.1, read on the forward strand.
AGTGTATGTAACTTGGATTTAAAAATATCACAAAGCCAACCCAGGTAGGAGCATATGTCAAATTCGTATCTCTAATTAAACACTAAAAAGCCAGAAATGGAGTTTTGGCTCAAGCAGTAGTGTACTAGCTTTGGGGGCATGTGGGCAGGAAAGACACCTGTTCAGGGACAGGGTCCAGCCTCTGAGTTCAAGCCCAAGAAGCGGCACAAACTAAATAAACAAACAAGCAAACAAAAAAAAAACCACATATTTCTTTGGGACCATCCTTAAAGCACAGGTTTGAAAAGAGGCTCCTTTGGCTGATCATACTCACTGGATCCTGCTTTTTGGAATCCTTATTGCTGTAGTGAATTCAGGACCAGAATGAAGGAATGGATATCTGACTTTTGCAACAAGAGAATCATCTCAGGAGTTAAGTATCCATTCATAAGACATTTTAAAACTCCATGTCTTTGTGTCTTTGAAGTAGAACACTGTAAAACAATGTCATTTCTTTTTTTCTATGCTGGCTTTCAAATAGCATATTTGTTTTTTCTTTGTAATACTCTCAAGTACAAGTTTACAGAAAAGTTTTATTAGTTAAGAACACACTCGAAAAAGTCAGAAACAGAGTTTCCTTCAAGCCTTGGATTATTTTCTTGTACAGTAAAAATGAGAGAACAAATTAACTTGAACTTTGTCATTTCTCTATGTTCAATTTCTCTCCTGAATTCAGTTTCTACTTCTAGTAAAAGTTCCTTAAAATGAGTGTTTTCTGGCTTCATTGAAATAGCGCAAAGACATCTTTGGACATGAGGTAACACGTGTTTCAGAGACAACTTAGTAACGAGAAAACATGGAATTTACATGGCTTATAAAACATTATCCATGTACATATCGCCATATAAGATGCTGTTAAATGAAATGAACCCCCAAATAGGGAAACATCTTGTTTTTTTCTTTCTTACTATTGTTTTTAATGTATCTAACATGTATTATGTGATATTTTTGTTTCTCTTCTATTTTCTTCCTCAATGCTATAACCCTTTTCCACTGTATTTGATGTCAGTGACCTGCATCTTGCATATACATATTTCTAATGTGGGGAGAGGAAGGGAAATAAAATGCTGAAAGAAGTATACAGTATGACCGGTTGTTAAAATGAGAAGAACAAGACACTATGTTGAAAACGAACTTTACATCTTGGGGATGGGATGAGAGAATTGGGGTGGTGGGGAGAAAAGGGATGGCAGGGTAAAAACAAAAGAGGAGGTAACAATGCTCATTAGATAATGTACTCATTAAATTACTTATGTAACTCTAACCAATTTGTCCATTATTTTCACAATAAAAAACATGAGAAAAAACATTATCCTGGAGTGTATGAAGTTCAAATTTCCTAATTGCTCTGGGAAGAAGGTTCTCAGAAACATTTTTAGTCAGTGTTTGTGTTGTGCATTATTACCCAAGTGTACATAAGTTAAAAGCAGGTGAAATAATAAAAATAGGAGAAAGAGAAATTCTGTGTTTAAGTATAATTGTTCAATACACTATAGAAGACTCTGCAAATAAGACAACTTGGAAGCAATAAAGCCATGGCCAGTATGTAGACTTATGGGAGTGATATAGAGAAAGCATTACTCCTAAGTGGAACGTGAAGAATGATACCACTGTATTTCTTCTACTAGCTCTAAATAAGGGTAGCTAATCATTCAAATTTGTAAAAAGGAGAATGGAAGAATAATTCCAGTTCCAAGCAAGTCAGATATAAGAGCATGGACTTAACTGGAAAATAGGCCATGTTGACAGAGCAGGAATTATACTAGCAATGAAGTGGTGGCTAAGATCACATTTCTTTTACTTTTTTTCGTTTTATTTTTGTTGGTAGTGGGGCCTGAACTCTGTGCCTGGGCACTGTCCCTCTATACTTCAGCTCAAAGCTTGTGCTCTACCTCTTGAGCCACAGCACCACTTCCACTTTCCTGGTGGTTAATTAGAGATAAGTGCCTCAGAAACTTGCCTACTCATGCTGGATTTGAAATGTAATCCTCAGATCTCAGCCTCCTGATTAGCTAAGATAATAGGCATGAGCCACTGGCACCCTGCTTACGATTACATTTCTAACAGTGTACACTCAGCATATGTAGTGTGTATTTTTATCTATCTTTATATGAACTCGATTTAAAAATCTGGGCTACAGCTTAGATTTTACACTCACAAAAATGTTTGCAGTTCAAAAGTTGATACTCCTGGAGAAATAAAACCTAAGAATTTAAAGGAGTCTGGGAAATTCAGTTTGCATCCAGCCTGGACAGAACAGTCTTTGAGACACTATGTATAATTAACCAGCCAAAAGATGCATTGGAAGAATGGCTAAAGTGATGGAGTACTATTTATGAGCAAGATTGCTGAATAAGAGTTTGAGATTTTTGCATACATATATACATACAAACATGCACATAAACACATAGGCACTTATAGGTTCAAACACACATATGAAACAATTCTCAGATTGTGTAGAAAAGTTAGAAAATAATAGAAAATATGTCCTGAGTAAGACTAGAATCAAGTGATAATTTTTAATATTAGAAAGCCCTCAAGTGAAATTTCCCCCAAAAAGCTTGAGAATATTACATACGTGGGAACAGAGATAGTAAGAAACTCGTCATCATTAATAAATTATACTTCAGCAATTCTTGGCACATTCTACTCTGGGCCTTTGTCTTCTTTGCACATTCCTTTTGAGTTCATAGTTGCTCTATTTCCATTTTATCTGTAAAAACTGCTAAGAAAATTGTTCAATTTCACTTATCCTTTGCACATGCCCAGTCTATGTATTAAGGTACCTTGTCCATGTTAAGCAATGGGGTAGTACTCACTTTCTGAGGAGAAAAGTTCCTCAATTTTACCCTATGCCCACATTAGAGTGTGTAAAATTTATTGCATTTTGAGACAAATAGTGATATTAGAATTGAAAGAATATCCTTAGGGACATTTCCTTGGAGCTCATTAGTTTTCCCAGGAGAAATATAAATATGCACAAAATTTGGAGCTAATTAGTTAAGTATCTGAATTAAAACTAGATGTTGTGTTAATACAAGTCCACACTGTATTATTGTTACATCAGAATCCTTCACTACTTCACAATATGTATGAGAAAATGAAAGAAAGGCATTAAACACAATATGTTATCTTTTTAATCATTTAATCCAAGTGGTGAGGGTAATGTCTGAACTCTTTCATTCAATAAAAGCTTGAAGTTTATTAGAGCACTTCCTACATATAAGAATTTATGGCAGGTTGATTGATAGAGTTATTTCAGCATGGAGATATCCCTAAAAAGAACTACACTTAAAAAGAATATGTGGCAGTTATGATGTGTTAATGCCTATTGAGGCATTTTCTATTCTAAAGAAGAATCAATTCGAGGAGTCTTCAGTCACATCCATAAAGCTCTATATTCAAACTAATACCTAGTGTTACTTGTCCTACATTTATAATGAGTAGGTGATAAAATATACAAACATATCTAAAGATATTTCAATAAAATTCCAACCTGATATAGATTCATTGGTCACTGATTGGAACTGTAGGAAACATTAGGCTTATTTTTGCTGTAATTCAATCTATAGTCTCTTGGCTAAACAAATCTTCAAAAATATTCACAGAATACCTCTAAGTAAAGTTCATGACAGTTATATCTGTATAATTCTTCTAAGGTTAGGATAAAAGCATTTTTCCCAACATTTAAAATCAACAGGATCTGTTGAATTCATGGATCCACAATTTTATGGCTTCACATTCATATCTCAAAATTTTATTAATATGACTTTCACCAAAACACTGTTTTTATTGAACTTGTCTATGTCCCTTTAGTTTTCAAATCCAGATAATATATTTCCTACAACATCTTCCTGAAAATTCTTTCCTTCTGTAAATCTGTGTTTATTACTTTTTTGTTTCCTTATTTATCTTTCTTCCAGTCTTCTCCACACTGGTGCGCACTTTGCTCACACTTGTGTCAGAACTTTCCTTTTCCTCTTCCCTCCAATAATGACCCCGATTTTATTATTCTCTTTCACATTAATGGTCATGGATATATTGATGATGTCTAAACAGACCTATCTTTGCATCTGTTTAACATAAATTTTAGAACTATCAGAATTTTTACCTCTAAATCCATCTTTTTTACCTGTAGTCCTTATCACGAGAATATCACTAATACAGTTGCCAGCCAGAGATGTGGAAGCATTTCAGATTTCTTCTTATCCTTCTACTCTCGCCATTAAATAAGATGAATGATCAAGATGTTCTCAGTTCTGTCACTAATATGATTTCTATGTACTCCTTTATATGCCCCTAACACCAGCCTATTTCAAATACTCATCACTGGTCACCTAGTCCTAAAACAACCATTTACAAACTATGGTTTTTCCCCATAGTCTTTTCATATTTGTCCTCTCCATCATGAAATTACTCTCTTTGTAAGCACACAGAGTGAAGAGATCAGACACAAAATCTAGTATCATTATTTACTCACTATATTGACTGTTGGCCTTACATTTCTCATCTGTAAATGAATGTAATTTACCAGAAATACTGTTGACTTCTAGAGCAGGAAAAAGGAAAAGTGAAGAGTCCTTACATTTCCACCTTAGCTTGCAAATAAGGAAAGACTCAAATTCAGTTTGTTGGTATAAAGTTACAAATTGTTTCATGCAGAAATAAAAATAAATTTTACCTCCTTGCTCTACCACCTGTGGCCTTTAAGACAACTGCACGCATGTAAGTGCTATTATGTAAATTGTGTCATGTGTTCACAGCTGTATTGAAGACCATAATCTTAACATATCATTGGTTTTTCAATAGTATCTATATGAGAATGTTATTTGAACTAATCACCATAAGTTGAAAACTATATCTTAGTCCATCAAAATGTGTAAATAAATTATTTGATTTATTTAAAAACAATACCACCAAGCCAGGCGCTGCTGGCTCACAGTGAAGTGCCCAGATTCCGGATGCCCCCCTCTCAGACCACCAGAGACCATGATCAATGCAAACATCAATGAGTCCTTATTGCAAGCTTGAGCTTAGTCTCCCACACACTGGATAACCAGTGATGCTAAGAGGCCCCAAGCTCAAAATTAGCACAGCTTTTATAGGATTAAACACACAACTGTAGGGGATTTCCACACAAGCAAGCTCACAAGCTCAGGGGGTTTCCACACAAGTAATTTCACAAGTTAGGGGGTTTAAGTCCTCCCGGATCACACTTCCCTTTTCTGCTGGAATACCTGGGCAACTGTTCTGTTCCTGAAGGGTGGGCAGGGTTGGTGGCAACCTGCGGTTTTTCTGAGAACTATTTTTCTCTTTGGCAGCACAGCTCTCTTTGGGGGTTACTCTGAGGGCAGCACAACTCAAGGGGCTTCATATTAAAACGGAGTTACTTAAGCTCTTCACACATGTATAATCCTAGCTACTCAGGAGGCTGAGATCTGAGGATCAATGTTCAAAGCCAGGCTGGGCAGGAAAGATCGTGACAATCCAACCTCCAATAAACCACCAGAAAACCTGAAGTGGCACTGTAGATCAAGTGGTAGAGCGCTCCCTTTAAGCTGAAAAGCTGAGGATCAGAGTCTGGGCCCAGAGTTAAAGCCCCACGACCAACCAAAAAAAATCACAGAAAAACAAAAAAAAAATACTACCCAGAAAACTGAGTACACAGGAGTATACAGGAATAACATTAGGAATTCTACTGTCTCTACCTGTTTATGTGATTGTATTTCTTGATATTGAATCTCTCCTCTTGTTCTTTTTTTTAAATTTTTGTTGTGAAAATACTGTACAGAGGGGTTACAATTACATAGGCAAGATAGTGAGTACATTTCTTATCAATCATTGTAGCCTCCTCCTTTGTTTACACTTCCCATCCCTACCCATCCTCCCTCTCCCTCACCCAACCCTCCCCCCGCAAGATGTAATGTTCGTTTTCGACATGAAAACTTGTACTTCTCATTGTTGCAATAGGTCCAACTGTCTCTTTATTTAAACGATTTGTTTTTCCCCATCCCCTCCACAAATTATACCGACATCAAATACAGTAAAAGCAGGGATTATGGGGGAGTGACATACAAAGCAACAAAGAAATAATCTTATAATTGCGTTAGAAACAAATGCATAAAAGAAAAAAATAACATTTAAAATATATATCTTAGGGTTCATTTTCCTAAGATCACCTTATCTGAACTTTTCTGCTTGACTCATACATATACTAGATATTGCAATTAAGAGAAATCATGAGACCTATGTTACTTTGGGCATCAATTACTTCACTTAATATAATTTTTTCCAAGTCTTTCCATTTCCTAACAAATGGGGCAATGTCATTCTTTCTGATGGAGGCATAGAATTCCACTGTGTATTTATACTACATTTTTTTGATCCATTCATCTACTGAGGGGCATCTGGGTTGGTTCCATTTCTTAGCTAGGGTAAATAAACAATGCTGCAATAAACACAGTTGTGATGGTAGCTTAAGTGTGGTCTTGTTTGTAAGCATTTGGTTAAATACCCAAAAGTGGGATTGCTAGGTCAAAGAGGAACTCTATGTAAATTCTTTTGAGGAACCTCTTTACTGATTTCCAAAGTGGTTGAACAAATTTATATTCCCATCAAAAATGCAGTAAGGTTCCCGTCTGTCCACTTCCCCTCCAGCATCGGTTGTAATTAGAGTTCTTGATTTTTGCCATTCTAACTGGAGTGAGGTGGTATCCCAATGTTGATTTGATTTGCATTTCTTTTATGGCTAGGGAGGTTGAGCATATCTTCAGGTGTCTATTGGCCATCTTTCTTTCTTCTTCAGGGAAGTTTCTCTTTAAGTAATTAGCCCACTTATTTATTGGGCAGTTGTTTCTTTGAAGATTCGTTGTTGGGGGATTTAATTTTTTTAGTTCCAAGTATATTTTACATATGAGACCCTTGCCCGTTGTATGGCTAGTGAAGATATTCTCCCAATCCGAGGGCTTTCTATTGATCTTGCTAGCTATGTCCTTTGCCTTGCAGAAGCTTTGCAATTTAATGCAATCCCATTTTTCCAAGCTTTCTTTCATTTGTTGTGTTTCCCGGTCTCTATTAAGAAAGTTTCAGCCTGCGCCAAGGAGACCTAGGGTTTCTCCTATTCCATTCTGTAATGTTTTCATAGAATCTGCTTTGACTCCGAGGTCTTTGATCCATTTGGAGTTGATTCTGGTGCAGGGTGAAATATAAGGATCTAATTTTAGTTTTCTACAAGTAGTTAACCAAATTTGCCAGCACCATTTACTGAAGAGGCTGTCTTTGTTCCATTCTATTGTTTTAGCTCCCTTATCAAAGATTACGTGGCTATAGGTCTGTAGGTTCATTTCTGGGTTTTCAATTCTAATCCATTGGTCCTGAGGTCTGTTCTTTTCCCAGTACCAAGCTGTTTTGATTACTATGGCTTTATAGTAGAGTTTAAAATTTGGTATTGATATTCCTCCAGCAGTGTTCTTTCCGTTGAGGATCGTGTTTGCTATTCGAGGTCTCTTATTGTTCCATATGAATTTTTGGATTTTCTCTTCTATTTACTTGAAGATTGAGTTTGGCATTTTGATATGTATCTCATTGAATTTGTAGATAGCCTTGGGAAGTATTGCCATTTTCATGATGTTAATTTTTCCAACCCAGGAGCATGGGAGTCTTTTCTATTTTCTAAGCTCTGATTTGATTTCCTTTTTCAAGTTTTTTAAAGTTTTAATCATAGAGGCCCTTCACTTCTATGGTTAAGTTAATTCCTAGGTATTTTATTTTTTGGGGGCTATTACAAATGGAGTTGCTTTCCTAAAATCAGCCCCACTTTTCTCATTGTTGGCATACAGAAAAGCCATTGATTTTTTAGAGTTAATTTTATACCCGGCTATTTTGCCAAAGTTTTGAATCAGCTTGAGTAATGTGGGAGTGGAGTCTATGGGATTCTTTAAATACAAGATAATGTCAACTGAATAGAGGGAGAGTTTTATTTCTTCTTTCCCTATTTGAATCCCATTTATGTCTGCATCTTGTCTTATTGCTCTAGCTAGGCATTCTAATACTAGATTGAAGAGAAGTGGAGAGAATGGACATCCTTGTCTTGTTCCTGAGTTAAGAGGAAATGGCTTCAATTTTTCAACATGAAGTATAATGCTGGGTTTAGGTTTTCATATACAGCCTTTGTTGTATGGAGGAATGTTCCATGGATTCCTCATTTTTCCAAAACCTTCATCATAAAGGGGTGTTGGATCTTGTCGAATGCTTTTTCTGCATCTATTGAAATAAACATGGGGTTCTTATCATTGCTCCTGTTGAAGTGAAGAATAATATTGATTGATTTGCGTATATTGAACCAGCTTTGCCTCCCTGAAATGAATACTGTTTGATCGTGGTGTATGATTTTTTGGATGAATTGTTGAAGTTGATTGGCCAATATTTTGTTGAGAAGTTTTGCATTAAGGTTCATCAAAGAAATGGGTCTATAATTCTCTTTCTTTGATGAGTCCCTGCCTGGTTTTGGGATGAGGGTTATGATGACTTCATAGAATGTGTTCCGTAGTGAACTTTCTCTTTCAATTTCAATGAAGAGTTGGAGGAGTATTGGTGTGAGCTCTGCTTTGAAGGCCTTGTAAATTCCCCTGTAAAAACATCTGGTCCGGGAATTTTCTTAGCTGAAAGGTCTCTTATTGCGGTTTCTATTTCAATGTTTGATATGGGCCTGTTAAGCTGGTTTAACTCATCTTGGTTTAGTTTTGGCATGTCAATATTTGCTAGGAAAAGGTCCATTTCTGTGAAGTCCTCAAACTTATTATCATAAAGTTTTGAGAAGTATTCCCTTATAATGTTCTGATTCTTGGTTGTTTCCGTGTTGATGTTTCCATTCTCATCTCTGAGTTTATTTGTTATGTGTGTTCTCTTCTTTTTCTGATAAGATTTGCTAAGGGTCTGTCAATTTTGTGTAATTTTTTGAAGAACCAACTCTTTTTTTGTTGATTCTGTCTATAGTTTTATTTTGGATTCTAATTCATTTAATTCTGATTTAATTTCAATTATTTCTTTCCATCTACAGGATTGGGGTTTATGTTTCTGCTCTTTTTCAAGGAGGTTTAGATGTGTCATTAATTTGTTGGTTTCAGATCTCTCCAATTTATTGATGTAGGAGCTCAGAGCTATAAACTTGCCTTAGCTGTGTCCCAGAAGAACTGGTAATTTGTGTGTTGATTTTTGTTGAATAGCATGAATATTTGAATATCCTTTCTAATCTCTTCCATGACCCACTCGTGATTCAGCAGTGTGTTGTTCAGCCTCCATGTGATACCGGACATTCTTTGGTGGCTTTTGGGGTTGAGTTCTAATTTTATTCCCTGGTGGTCAGAGAGAATGCAAGGTATAACTTCAATGTTTTTTTTAATTTAGACAAGTTTGCTTTGTGGCCTAAAATGTGGTCTATTTTAGAAAATTTTCCTTGTGCTGCTGTGAAAAACATGTATTCTGATGCTGCTGGGTGAAATGTTCGGTAGAGGTCTGTTAATTCTAGTTGATCTATGCAGCTGTTTAGATCTGCGGTTTTCTGTTGAGTTGTTGCCTAGTTGATCTATCTAGTTGGGAGAGTCGTGTGTTAAAATCCCCAACAATTTATAGTTTTGCATCTATGTGGGTTTTGAGGGAAGGTAGTGTTTCTTGGATAAATTTGGGTGCTCCATTGTTTGGCGAATAGAAATTTAAAATAGTAATATCCTCCAAAAGTAGAGATACCTTAATTAGTATGTAGCGAACTTCTTTATCTATTCTAACTTTATGGGGGCCGTTTGAATGGTAAATTTTGTTTCAGCTTTTAAACTTGAAGATGTGTTTGTTTTTATGGGCAAGATGTGACTCCTGAAAGCAGCAGCTAGAAGGGTCTTGTTTTTTAATCCAACTAGACAGTCTATGGCCTTAATTGGACAGTTAAGTCCTTTAACGTTAAGAGAAAGGACTGAGAGGTATTTGGGAGTTCCTGCCATGTTATCTACCTTCTTGGTGGCTGCGAAAACTGGGTTCTTCCTATGGTTCTAGGATTCTAAGTTTGGGTGCAGTTTCTTGGCCTTTATTGTGCTCTTGTTGGTTTTCTATGTGTAGGACATCTTTCAGAAACTTTTGTACGGCTGGTTTGGTGGAGATGTATTGTTTCAATTTTTCTTTGCTATGGAAGGTTTTTCTTTGGCCTTCAGTTATGAAGGACAGTTTAGCTGGGTAAAGTATCCTTGGTTGATAGTTGTTTGTTTTTAGGGCATGGCATACATCATTCCATGCTCTACTAGCTTTGATTGTGTCTGCTGAGAAATCTGAGGTGATTCTAATTGGTTTCCCTTTATAGGAGATTACTCTTTTCTCCTTTACAACTTTAAGGATCTTTTCCTTGGTCTGAATTGATCCTGTGTCGATTATAATGTGACAGTGGAATGTCCTCTTCTGGTCTGGTCTATTTGGGGATCTAAAAGCTTCTTGTATCTGAATAGGCCTATCTTTTTGTATGTTTGGGAAGTTTTCTGCTAGGATCCTGTTAAACAAATTTCCTAGACCATTAACTTCTGTTTTTAGGTCCTCCTCTATACACCTTATCCTTAGATTAGGCCTTCTTATGATGTCTTCCAAGTGTTAGATAGATCTATCATATTTCTTGTTCCTGTCTTGGATGGTTGTATGCTCTTTCTCTATAATATCTATGTTCTTTTCAATCCTTGAGATTCGATCTTCTGCAAGGTCTAACCTGCTGTCAAGACTTTCTACTTTGTTTTTTATCTCTTTTCCTTCTAATTGGTCAGCTTTGATGTCTTCAAATACTTTGTTGAAGCTTTTTTTTAGATCTTATATGAACTTCTTTACTTCCTTAATTTGGTGTTCAGTGTTTATTCTCAAATTACTTAGTTGATTGGACTCCCATTCCTTCTGTTGGGTTTCATTCAGCATTCCCTTTGTGGTTTTTCTGACTTCCTTCAGATCTTTGTTAATGGATTCCATGAATGCTTTTAGTGATCTTTGTGTATTCTCTTCCTGCTCTCTCAATTCCTGTATTACTCTTTGATTAGCTTCCTCCCATTTGTGGGATTACTGTAGTTCTCTTTGAGTGTTCTCAGCCTGCTCATGCTATTCCTGCCTTTCTCTTT